>NC_056726.1:1338208018-1338473018 GCF_019279795.1 Protopterus annectens
AAAGCATCCACCTATTAATAGGCTTGACAAGGGGTGGGGGGTGAGTTTACTACCTCTCTAAGTTCTTTAACCTCAGTATACACTGAATTGAGCACATTCCAACCAGTGAGTTTTTGGTTTCTTTTTCGTTCATCGGAGAAAAACAATCCAGTTTTATACAACTAGAACACTATATCCACTTGCTATACTACTCTGTAAAAAAAACGTGCTTCTCAGTTTGATCTCCAGGAGTCTCTGTCATTGGTTCAGAGTTTGAGTCAATGAAAGACAGACTGGAGGATATTGCTGGCTCATATTTTGAGGCAATGAAAAGAGAGACAGGACAACATTGTATGCTGAGTACAGCATTTTTTTGTTTTTACTATTCCATATAATATGTCAGTGTGTTTGTTTTTAATGATTTATGGCTGGGCCTGCCCCACCACCACCACCCACCAGCATCAGGCCCTAGACAGCTATCTAGGTCGCCTTCTGCTGGATCTGGCATTGTAGATCATTTTAATATTCTGCCTCTTCTTCTTTTATGCATTTCCTAATATCTTATAAAGGCCCCTGAGTCTGCCTTATGTTAATTTTGTAGTAAGAAAACTAAGAAAACAAGTAGGGGATCAACAATGGTCAGGAAACAGAGTTACTCATTTCAACTCACTGTATTAATTTATCATTTTCTCTAAATAATCCATTCTGTGCCAAGACTGACATAGCTGATTATGTCAATTGTTATACTTCTGGGTTTTAGTCTTAAATAGTTCATCACATTAGAAGCCATGCTGAAGAAAGAATATTCAGCATCCACTTGGGATACAACTGTTACAAGGACTTATATATATATATGTGTGTGTGTGTATATATTATACACACACACATATGTATGTGTGTGCATATGTCTAAATGGATCTACTTCAGAATGTCGATTTACCATTTTGTCAACTTGCATGACACCAAGACCACATTGTCGAATGTTTATAATCATGAACTCCCGGAACATCATATTTTCTCTCCGGAAAAGTAACCACTTGGCTACCAACAACAAAATTAAAAATGTAAGCAAATTAAACCCATCGAAGTGAGGGCTTCGCCCACCACACCCCCCACAACCCTTAACTAAATATAACAACTCTGAGATAGCATTACAGCAGAGAAAGGGCAATGTTCACAATGGTGACCAAGTGGATACTTTCCCGGAGAGAAAATATTATGTTCCGTGAGTTCATGATTGTAAACATTCAATAATGTGATCTCACTATTATGCAAATCAATGAAATGGTAAGCTGATGTTATAAAGGGGATCCATCTAAATATATATACAGATACATATATGTCAAAATGAAAAGGTTACTACATAGACAACAGAAAACTGCATGGTATATAAATAAAAGAAGTAAAAATTAACAAATAACTCATTTGCACATCTGACAAAAAAGCACACCTCCAAAAAAATTACTCAGGAAGATTTAACAGAAACTGAAACATGGCTTTGTAATTCACAACTCATGCTCAACCCTGAAACAAGCAAACTACTAAAGTCCTCTCTCTTCATTAGTTCATAGATTCATAGGTGTGTACTAGGCTAATAGCCCTGGAGTCTATATAAGCCAAGAAGATTCTCTTCTCCAAGAAAATTCTCTGGCATCATGCCGCCCAAAGTTAGTTCCAAGTGCCCCTGTCAAGCAAGACCACTGAAGTGAGCCCTGGGGTAAACTTCCTGTTGCCCACCTACTCGTCAAGATTTCTCTTAAAGAGGGCCAGTGAAGTGCTCTGCTTGACGTGAATGGGAAGTTTGTTCCAGAGTATGGGAAGTCTCTGGGCTAGGAACCTGTCCCTCCAACATGTTCTGTTCATTGTGGTAATGAGGTTAAGGTCCTTGGAGTGTGTGGCACAGAGAGATTAGGATTTCTTTAGGTGTAGTGTATCCAGCAGTTCTGGGTCAGACATGGCTTTGTAGGTCATGCAGAGATCGCCTCTAAGTAGGCAATAAGAGACAGAGTATAGCTGTAGTTTTTTGAGTCTGTCCATATAGGGCATGTGTCTAAGGCCTAAAATCCTCTTAGTGAGGTATTTTTGAGGCCCTTCCAGTTGTTGTAGGTGTCTAGTTAGGTACATACCAAATGGGGTGTTGTATTCTATAATAGGTCTAATGAGGGACGAGTAGAGAGGGATTATGACCTCTTTATTCCTGGATGAGAAACCTTTTGTAATGAGATGTGCCACATAGAAGGACTTTCTGACTACAGTGGCAATGTGGTTATCAAAGGAGAGGTTGCTGTCAACCTGTGTCCCCAGGTCTCTTATCATACCTTCGGTGTTTAGTGGACTACCGCTTATGTGGTAATTCATGGGCACTGAATTTTTCCCAAAGGGAATGACAATGCACTTTTTGGCATTGAGCTTAAGGCAATGGTTCTGGCACCAGTCACTGGTGTCAGAGAGGCCTTTTTGTAGAATGTCTACATGAGTTGGAGAATCAATAATGGGTCCCAGTTTGCAATCATCTGCAAACTTGGTCAGCCAGAGTCCCTTTGTATTGGCTTGAACTTCACAGAAGTAGATGCCAAACAGGACAGGACCTAGGACTGCGCCCTGTGGGACACCACTTGTAACTGGTCGGTAGCCAGATTTGGAGTCCGCTACTTTCACAGTGTGGGTTCTATCAGTGAGCCATTTGGCAACCCATATTATTACATAGGGGTTTATGCCTTGTTTAATGAGTCTATCTATGATTCCTGAGTAAGGGATGGTGTCAAAGGCCTTAGCAATATCTAGGTAGACTGTGTGAACCACCTTGCCCTCATCCAGAGCTCTGGTGACAGACTCAAAGAAGTCTATCAGGTTGAGCAGGTATGATCTACCTTTCACAAACCCATACTGCATGGGGTCCAGAGTTTGAAGATTCCCTATGTCCTTATTTATAAGGTCCATTGATGATGCAATCCATAGCCTTACATATCAGACTCATCAGGCTAATGGGGCGGTAGTTCCCAGGGTCTGTAGTCGTTCTCCCCCTTTGTGGAGTGGGATGACCATAGCAGTGTGCCATTCGGTAAAAACAAAGACTAAAATGAGGCTGTGATTGAAAAAGATACTCAGGTGTGGTGCCAGTTCACTTTGTAATTTTTGTAGAATGCAGCCAGGGATATTATCAGGTCCCATGGAAGCTGTATTTTTGGCTTTGGATAGTGCGTTTTTTATCTGTGTAGCCATGATAATAGGGACTTGGCATTCCTCGGGTATTGTGATAGGCCCTTTAGGGGGTGAAAAATGGGTAAAGTTCACACTGAACCTGTCAGCCAATATGTCGGCAATATCAGTTGGTTCTGTGAATCTATATCATGTTATCGAAAAATCAAAATGTCGAACAGCACAACAGCAAAAGTGCCGAAATGTTGAGGGTCCATTTTTCAGATCGCAGTACAGTGAAGATTGGGATATTTGCCCTTTCCTCACTGTAGTGTGAGCCCCCCACAATACTGAATTCGAGTTTCGGCATTTTTCACTCTTGTGAGCGTTCGATATTTTGCATCTTCGATGTTATGACATAGATGTGGTTCTGTATATGTATTGCCATTGTGCTGTAACTCAGAGCAGATCTGAGTATTGCCATGTAGATTCTTGACATAACTATAGAATGCCTTGTGGTTGTCTTTAGAATCTGCAGCAATTTTGTTTCCATAGCTAACTTTAGAAGATTTGATGATGGATCTCAGTTTTTTGCTGGGGTTAAGAAATGAGTTTTTCCAGTCTTGGGATTTCACCCTTTTCTGCAACAGTTTTTTCCTTCTGTTGTAGAGTTTGTTTATGATGGGGGACCACCAGATTGTCTTCCTTTTTTTGGAGGAAAGCATCTTGGATCTGTTTGGTATGGCTCGTTCCATGCATTTGTGTATGTGCTCATACAGTGCTTTGGTGTATGATTCAGCAGTCATGCACCTATTTTCCATTTGCATTGGTGTTGTGAAGTTAGCCACCTCTGTTTTTAGAAGCCCAAAATTGGCTTTGAAGAAGGTTTTTTACGGTGGTTTCCTTTGGGAGGGGGGGGGATGAGGGTGGGGTGTGGATATCCGTGGTGATTAGCTTGTGGTCAGATCTAACCAGGGAGGAGGTGATTACTGGTGTAGAGCAATGGTCACCCATGTTAGTAATGACCAGGTCAAGGAAGTTTCTACCCCTGGTGGGGTTAGAATGAGTTGGTCCAGGGCATTGGAATTAACGAATTCCAGAAAACGTTGAGAAAGTGTGTTTGTACGTGAGTAATTTTCCCAGTTAATGGAGGGGTAGTTAAAGTCTCTCAGTATAAGGGTATTGGGTTGTACCCTAATTTTTTCCAGTGTGTTTAGGAATGTGGAGTGGGAGTCTTGGGACATGGTGTGGGATCTATAGCAGACTACAACCTGGATTGCAGTTTTACCCAGTGTTAGTTGTACCTGAAGTATCTCTGATGTGTTATGTTGGGCTACTAGTCTGGAGGTGTGCATATCCTTTATAAATATGGAGACACCACTGCCTTTAGTGTTTCAGACCAGGTTTAGGGGCCAAAAGGTTTGGTATGAATTATAGCCTGGTAGTGCTGCGGTGCTCTCCAGAGCCTTGAACCAGGTCTTGGTCACTGCACAGATGTCGATGTTCTCCAT
This sequence comes from Protopterus annectens, assembly GCF_019279795.1. Lineage (NCBI taxonomy): Eukaryota > Metazoa > Chordata > Ceratodontiformes > Protopteridae > Protopterus > Protopterus annectens. The sequence goes on from NC_056726.1 coordinate 1,338,212,647, forward strand.
GTTAAGGAGTGCTTTGAGTGAGTGCATTTTGAGATTTAGACTTCTAGCATTGAGTAGCATAACCGTCAGATTTCATTTAATTGTAGCTGTTATGGTGGTAATTTTGTCTTTAGGACATTGCCTAAAAAAGGCACTATAGGGGTGGCAAGAGCCTTGGCCAGTATCCAGAATTCCTGGGGTGACAGGTGCAGGCCATCTCTGGTGAAGCATTAAGGTCTGTTGATCATGTCATCCCAGGCAGACAGATACTGGATCCCCTTAGAATGACACCAGAAACTTAGCCAATTGTTGAAGTCAATCATTTTCTGCTTGTACTGTGGTATCATTCTGATGGGCGGCCTCGGTGATGCAGCGGTTAGGGTTGTCGCCTCACAGCAAGAGGTTCTCCGGTTCAATCCTTGGATGGGGTGCCTTCTGTGCGTAGTCTGCATGTCCCCCCTGTGGTCACGTGGGTTTCCGCCGGATGCTCCGGTTTCCTCCCATATCTCAAAGACATGCTGTAGGTGGATTGGACACTCTAAATTGGCCATAGGCATGAGTGCATGTGTGTGTGTGTGTGTGTGTGTGTGTGTGTGTGTGTGTGTGTGTGTGTGTGTGTGTGTGTGTGTGTGTGTGTGTGTGTGCATTCTGTGGAAGGTTGGGTGCCGGGCTGGCAACTCGACACTGTAAAACTCCACTGCCAATCATGAGCGGACAGGTGATCTGCTGTGGCAACCCCTAACCAGGAAAAGCCAGAAGAAGAAGACTGTGGTATCATTCTGGGTGACAGTAGGATGCTACTCAGAGCTAGGATCATACCTGCCTGGGCTACAAGATCAGAGAGCTCCACTATGTCTCTTTTCATGTAGTCCAGGGAGGTATGTCCCAGGTCATTCACACCAACATGGACAATGACAGAGTCATATTTATACCTGTTGTGGAGTGACCTAAGTGCATGCGTTATGTCGTGGATCCTGGCACCCAACAGGCAGCTGACCATAACTTTCTCCTTATTCAACCTAGTGAGTGGGACATCAGTGTGAATTACTATTGAGTCACCTATGACTAGTGTATTGGGTAAGTTGTTTTGCCTTATGGGCTTTGGTTGAGTGGCACACTGTTTATGTGAGCTATGTATCCCATGGTTTGTGCTGGGATGTGGTGGTTGTTTGTTTTTCTGCCTCTGAGGTCTCTGTTGTTTGGGCAGATTTTTATTGAGAGCCTCTGCGGAAGTAGGTGTGTGTTTTGTGTTACTATGTGAGGGTTGTGGTGGTGTATGTTCTGGAGGGCTATGTGTTGAATGTGGTGTGGTGCAAGTGTTATCCTTCTCCTCTTGACTGGCTAATACAGCCTTAGCTGGAGAGTGCTTGGCTTCCAATTTGTCTATATATGCGCATCTCTCCCAAGTCATAGTGTTGGGAGGTAAGAGGAGAGGATTGTCTGTGTACATGAGGCAGTTGCTACACTGCCTCAGGATGCCCAAGTTAACCACATTGACAGGAGAAACCACAGGGAACTGACCTTTAGACATGCCTGGATATGAGCTCAATATATTAAGTACTGAAGCCTTTTATAGGAAAATGTCACTCAAAGTGCCTGAGTCTGTGCAGAGTATTGCCAAACACTCGAGGGGAAACCAATGCGTAGACCCTGAAAATGTAAGAATGATATTTAGGCAGATATTCTGAAGTTAGAAAGAAATCAGGCAGTACTTACTGAAAATAAAGAATTAGCTTGTCAAGAATGATGAAAAGAGGGGAGTTGCATGAATGGCTACTGCCTGGCTACTACTAATGCTGGTCTCAGCACAGCTTCAGTCTGTTGGGATACAATACTCCTTTGCTTCTTCTCTCAATAGAAGCAAAATGTTAGCACCAATCCCAAGAAGAGAAGCAGGCCACAGCGTGTTTGGTGATCCACAGTCTTGTCTCAGATGATGCAAGGGTCTGCAGGCTTGTAACCTTTTTTCTGGTAGATGCCTCAAATAGCAACCAGACCTATTAGGAATGTTAAGCACAGATACTCACTCTCCAACCAGAAAGAGTCAGGAATCAATGCACTCTGCTTCTACTCTCACCAGGATCAGAATATAAGCACAGATTCCAAGCTGTCACCTATAAAGCTTGTTATTAAGCTTCCTGGTGACCGGCAGTCTCCAGGAAATAATGTAACTGCACTGCTTCTCTCACTAGGAGAAAATAGAAGCACTAATCCCAGGATGACTACTGAGAGGCAGAATGTGGGCTCTCCAATAACTGGTAGTCTTGCAATAGATGCTTAAAGGTAAGATGAAAAAAAATGGTTTATCCTAAACACTGCAGTGTGCACTAGAGTTAGATGTGAAAGTAGGTAACTTAAGTTTTACCTGTCTAAAAAGTTAAGTTTTAGTGGAGAGTCACTATTTTTAAAACAGCAAGATAGATTGAAAGGGGGCTGTCACTTTTTTATTCTGGTACTATGAAATTCAGTAGGATAGCCAATAAATATAAATAGCTGAAGATGTGTGATTTCACAAAATGATAATTTTGTGCTTACTCACACCAACCAGCAAAAGCAGAGAGGAAATGAGATATATGGTCAAATTAACATAAGGGGCAGGCAACTAGAAAGACAGTGGTGTTTAAGCACACAACAGTAACCGTGTGAGAGGATGTGAAAAATTTCTATCTGACTCACAAGAGACAGAGTTGTGGTGTCTTTTCAAGTTTTAATATGCAGTTAAAAGCAGAATACAAGTAAAACATGGTGTAAAGAAAACAAATCTTAGTATACAAAATAGAAAAAGGTAATAAAGTAAGACAGAATACAACAAATAAAAAGCAAACTAACCTTTCCCTCACAGCAATCTGTAGCAGAGTCTGGTGATAATACAACCACTGAAGTCACTTCTCATAGCAAATTATTCGGGATGATAGTGGATGATAATCTTAAATTCGACCTGCATATACAAAATTGCATAAGAAAAACTCATCAAAAACTAGGGACTTTACAGAACCAAAAACTCTCACCAAGGCAACTAAAATTACACTTGCCACGACTTATCTTGCACCCCCCACCCCCCACCCCACAGCATTTCTTTATGGCACTCCCATCCTTACTAACCTTAAGGCATCACAAAAATCAAAACTTGAACAATGTTATAAGAAAGTTGATAAATTTGCAGCCAATACCCCTTTCATAACCCTACACTGTATAGCACTAAAAAGCCTAAATTGGTTAGAACTGCTACATCAACTAGCATATACACAGCTTACCACCTATAAAATATCCAGAATCCATCTGCTTGTCCAGGACTAAATAACCTTCTACATCACTGTGTCTCTAGTCTGTCATTACAATCCAATGACCAAAAACTCCTGTCTGTAGACAAATTTGTCAAATCTGCTGGGCATTGTCTGTACTCATACCATGTACCTATGCCTGGAATTCCTTACTTCTATCCATCAGGTCACTACCCTCCCTACCATATTTCAAAACCATTCTGAAAGATGTCCTAGCCAAAAGCTGTCTCTGTTCTTGCTCAACACCAGGATAAACTATATCCCTAAATGTGAACAATACTTATTCATACCTTGCATCTCCTTACTCTCCCTTCTTCACTCACTGCCTTACTTCTATCAAGGGTCTATATTAGAACATCAAAGTTTCAAACTTCAAATGTTCTAATATTGACCCATATTCAGCGAAAGCTGAAAATATCGAAGCTACAGAAAACCAAATTGTTTCCTAGGGAAAGAATTTGGTTGTGTATTTCTGTTGCTTCAGTATTTTCAGCGCTGTGGTGGAAAGTTATGGGTTGGGTTCAGGTAAGCGTGCGATTGAGCGCGGGTTAGGTTAGTTAGGGTTAGGGTGCGGGTTAGGTATGTGTGCATTTGTGTGGACGTGAGGGTTAGGGCGGGTTAGGTGAGTTAGGGCGCGGGTTAGGTATGTGTGCGATTGTGTGGACATGAGGGTTAGGACGGGTTAGGTGAGTTAGGGTTAAGGTGCGGGTCAGGTAAGTGTGCGATTGTGTGGACATGAGGGTTAGGGCGGGGTAGGTGGGTTAGGGCGCAGGTGAGGTTAGTGTGCGATAGTGACGGACCTTAGGGTTAGGGTTTGGGTTAAGGTAAGTAGATAGTTAGTGGTGTATGTATAGTTCAGTGTAGGGTTAGGTATAAGATTTTAGGTGTATGTGTGTGGATTGCTGTTTGTTTGGTGTGCTTGTGTTGTGTGTATGTGTTTTGGAACAGCAAATTTTTTCCTTAGGAAAAAATTCGATGTTTTCAGCTTTCCCTGAATAGGGGTCAATATTAGAACATCTAAAGTTTTGAAACTTTGATGTTCTAATATAGACCCTTCTATCAATATATCTCCTGTGGCTTTCTCTCTAAATATACCATAAGGCTACTTTTCTCTTACTTTGTATTGCAATTTCTGTTTATGTTACACTAAGTTACCTTTAATTTCTCTGTAAACTGGCTAAAGTTTCTCTAACTATTAACTTGTATCTATTCTTAACCAGTGTTTTAATGTTATGACTAATTTGATATAATTATTTAAACAGTATTTGTTTTTTAAACAACAAAACGGACTATACTCCACGGGGTAAATGCATCGTTGATAAAATTCAGCAAGAAAATCAAACCAAGACTCAGGATTACAATGAGCCAACCAGGCCTTTGGCTGAAAAATTCAAACAGCATATATTCTTCAAACAGAAGGATTTATCCACGTAACAACAAGTCCAGTCTGTGTAAAATTCACAACTCACAGTTCATTTATTTGAGTGACATAAAAACGGTAAGCGCTTTCGCTAGATAGCTTCCTCAGACCTTCAAGAACAAACACACCTTTCCTTTCCTTATATACTACCTTAAAATATTTCAAAATGTGTCATTACCAATCAGAACACTTCTTACATGGTCATGTGTTTAATTTAAATATTTATACAAAAATGCAAAAATAAAAGCAAAGGTAAAAATGCAGAAGTAAAATGCTAAAAGCACAGCAACAACTTGCTCAATATAAAATGTATAAAAGTTATACAGCACAAATATAACGCATATTACATGCACTAATTTACACAGAAATAAAATAATAAATGCACAGCAACAGCTTGCTCAAAACACAATTCAAGAATACAATTCAAGAACACAATTCAAGAATATCGTTCAAAATATGTAAGGGTTATGCAGCACAGTTATAACACATATAACCTGCACTGATTTATAATATAGCCATAATACAACCGTAGAAGTCAGAAATCAAATAATTTGAGTTTCTGACTTCACTTTTTATCTTCCTATTCTTTAGGTAAAGTTTAATAGAGGCTCTTTCATTGAGTCCTCTTCCTTTGTCTGCTCTAAAGGCTATTATCCATCGTGCCTCACTATTTTCAGTAAAATTTCTGATGTCACCTTCTGTAATACTTGGTACAATAACCTCTATAACTCTGAATTTAAATTTGTGTGTCTCCCCTTCTTGCATAACATGTTTGGACAGAGCATTATGCTCACTTTTAGCATGAATATTATAAAGATGTTCCCTTATACGATCTTTAAAAACTGCTAAGTAGACCACATGAGATGTCAAGCAAGTAGCTGCTGAAGTAAATATGAATTCTTGACCTGTATCTGGATGTACAAATTTATTACTGGTATTAATATATGAACAAAATTTACATTTACCACAGGGCTGAGTACTGTATTCTTTATCTTTATGTGTTTCTGCATTTTTTCCATCACAAAGCAGTCTTTTTAAACTCTTCTTATTTTTATACAAGAAACTGGGTTTTGTGTCTAGCAGACTATTTATATCAGAGTCTACTGTGAGTATGGACCAAGTCTTCATAAACACTTCCCTCAGCTCTTTGTTATCACATGTATAAAGCAAAGGAATTTTCAGTTGTTTATTTACTGAGGTATTGACAGACTCTACAGTGTTTTTCTGTTGCGGTCCATACTATGGTTGGGCCCTTCTATCCCTAAGACTAGTGACATCACTTAAATTTCTCTTGATTTCATGGCCGGCCTTAGGCATAGGCCAACTAGGTGGCTGCCAAGGGTGCCGGTGTAGCAGGGGCACTTTTCCAGTATTTATTTGGTGTAGGTAGACCAGGATGGGGGCACCAGGTAATGTGTTGGGGGGGCGCCATGGAGCCGTTTTGCCTAGGGCACCAGTTGACCTAGGGCCGCTCCTACTTGATTTCATTGGTGTGATGGCCCCTCTTTGTCAACCTCTTTTCTAAGCCAACAATTTCATTCTTGAAGCCTTCTTCTGTGGGGTTCAGCCTTGAGGCTCTCATCCCTTGTCCTTTTATTAAGTTTCTAAAGACATAGTTTGGGTGCATACTTTGTCTAGATAATAAAGAATTCCTATGACAGGGTTTTCTAAATACCCCTGTATTTATAGAACCATTATGTAGTCTCTCTATATATAGATCGAGGTATTCCACTCTTTTACTAGATGAGGCCATGGTAAATCTTAGACATTCGGTTAAGGTGTTAATCTGATTCTTAAAAATTAGTAACTGTGCCTGAGTTCCTATCCAAATTAGGAAGAGGTCATCCACGAAACAATGATAAAACATAACATATTGCATATACATATCATTCTTAAAAAGGATAGTGTGTTCCCAGTGTGCTAAAAACATGTTGGCATAGCTACTGGCGCATGACGTGCTCATAGCTACACCATCACACTGGACATATATGTCCCCATCATAGGTGAAGATGTTATTCTCGAGTATAATCTCGAGGAAATGACATACAAGATCTATTTGTATCAAACTATAGTCACTATTCATAACCAGATATTCATGTATATATTTTATGCCCAACTCATTTGGCATGATAGTAAATAGTGATTGGACATCTAATGTAACAAAGATGGTTTCTCCTGGAGTTCTCTCTAAATTCGTATTCTCATATAAATCAATGAGAAATTGTTTAGTGTCTCTTAAAACTATTTTATTTTTATCAATAACTGGGTGTAGATGTTTTTCTACAAACAAAGAGAGTGGCCCTGTAGCCCATCCTGCACCTACCACTATAGGTCTCATTGGAGGTTTTTTGCTATGTTTGTGTACTTTAGGTAAGCCCGGTATTATTGGGATCAAAAGATTCTCCACTCTTAAATATTTATAAAATTCTCCATTAATAACACCACTTTTTAAATCATCCAGTAAAGTGGCAGAAATAGAGTCTATCACTTGATGAACATAATCTATAGGTACTAACTTATAAAACTTTTCATCACTTAGCATTTCTCTCATGAGTGCAATATATTGTTTCGTGCCTAAAATGACAATTGGACCACCTTAGTCTGATAGTGATTTCTGAGTTACTTTGTAGCCTTTTGTGTGCTTCTCTCTCTCTCTATAATTCAGATTGTTCTTATTTTTAATTGCTTTTGATTTCTTTTTATTACCATAGAACTTGTATAGTTCTTCTGTTTACTTAAAATATGCATCCACCAAAGGGTGGTTGTTAGGGACATATGTACTCAGTTTCTTGAACATCATCCTATGCTCATTACAGTCACTTCCAAAATCTAAACGCAGCATAACATTTCTGCAAAATATTTTTAAATCTAAAATGGTGTCAGCTAAGGTACTATCATGACTTGGAATTAAATTTAAACCTTTTTCAAGGACATTAATCTCATCAGCAGTTAATTTATAACTGGAGATGTTCCAAATCAGTGACTCTCCATTCTGCCCTGTATTTTCTTGATTGTTTGGTTGGCATTCCTGTCTCCAGAAAATTTCCTTTTCTGGCGGCCTCGGCTCAACAACCTGGGCTTCCTCATACCTCTGTCTGTATTGATAGGCAGGGGAAAAAGGGGGACATTATTGAGTGATCCTACAGTATTCTCATTTACATTCACTGTGGTGGTCTTAGGTCTAACTACCCTTTCTTGCTCATTTAATAAAGCATTATTTACTTTTACTACAGGATATAAATTCCTGTTATGGATATTATCATTCACTTTATCATTTCTATCAGCATTACTTTCAATACCAATACATTCATTGACAACAGAACATGCATTTGTGTTGGGCATAGCAGCTTCACTAGGCCCCTTGTTCATTTGTACAACTGCTGTATCAGTAACATCATGTGTACTATCCTGATACTCTGAACGTGGGCTATTCTTGGGCCACATAAAGACATGTCCATTTTTAAAATCAGTCAAATCTCTACTGATTTTAACCTTTTTCTGCTGTATTATTTTACATTCATATACAGCTACACTGTCCAACATGCTTTCAATTAAAGGGTTAGCAACAGTCTCAGAATATTTACTAAAAATGTCTTTTTGTTTTTCTTGTAAACGGTCTTTCAGCCTCTCCTCTTCAGGTTGAAAGAAATCAATTATCAGTCTCATATAACTTGCGCTTAAATCTAAGTTGATTTTTTTACCAGCGTGCAAGTAATTCAGGATATTGTGACGCCTGCGCTGGCATATTAAACACTCATAGTCCACAAGGAACAATTTACCTCGCTAGACAAGTTTAAAAATGATGGCGTTGTGCTTGTAAACATTTTAATTTAAAAAAGTCTTGTTCCAGCCCTTTCACTGCCTGTTGTAGTTGTTCAGCCTCTTCTCCCATGCCTATAAATTCCACGTCTCCAAGAGTGACGTCAAATTGGAGTAGGAGATTTCTTTCCTTCTGGATATATTGTGCAAGTCTTTCAGAAACATTTTTGTTTATCTCAGAGTCATTTTTAGGATTATAAGAAAGGTCAATACCATCATTCTATGATGCTGTCATGTCCCCACGAAGTGTAGTATGAATAAAAAAGTAGTAGCAAACAACAAAACGGACTATACTCCACGGGGTAAATGCCTCGTTGATAAAATTCAGCAAGAAAATCAAACCAAGACTCAGGATTACAACAAGGCAACCAGGCCTTTGGCTGAAAAATTCAAACAGCATATATTCTTCAAACAGAAGGATTTATCCATGTAACAACAAGTCCAGTCTGTGTAAAATTCACAACTCACAGTTCATTTATTTGAGTGACATAAAAACGGTAAGTGCTTTCGCTAGATAGCTTCCTCAGACCTTCAAGAACAAACACACCTTTCCTTTCCTTATATACTACCTTCAAATATTTCAAAATGTGTCATTACCAATCAGAACACTTCTTACATGGTCATGTGTCTAATTTAAATATTTATACAAAAATGCAAAAATAAAAGCAAAGGTAAAAATGCAGAAGTAAAATGATAAAAGCACAGCAACAACTTGCTCAATATAAAATGTATAAAAGTTATACACCACAAATATAATGCATATTATATGCACTAATTTATACAGAAATAAAATAATAAATGCACAGCAACAGCTTGCTCAAAACACAATTCAAGAATACAATTCAAGAACACAATTCAAGAATATCGTTCAAAATATGTAAGGGTTATGCAGCACAGTTATAACACATATAACCTGCACTAATTTATAATATAGCCATAATACAACCATAGAAGTCAAAAATCAAATAATTTGAGTTTCTGGATCCACTTTTTCATCTTCCTATTCTTTAGGTAAAGTTTAATAGAGGCTCTTTCATTGAGTCCTCTTCCTTTGTTTGCTCTAAAGGCTATTATCCACCGTGCCTCTCTATTTTCAGTAAAATTTCTGATGTCACCTTCTGTAATACTTGGTATAATAACCTCTATAACTCTGAATTTAAATTTGTGCGTCTCCCCTTCTTGCATAACATGTTTGGACAGAGCATTATGCTCACTTTTAGTACGAATATTATAAAGATGTTCCCTTATACTATCTTTAAAAACTCTGTTGGTTTTACCAACACAGAATGAGTGGCAACATTGGCAATCTGCTACGTAGACCACATGAGATGTCAAGCAAGTAGCTGCTGAAGTAAATATGAATTCTTGACCTGTATCTGGATATACAAATTTATTACTGGTATTAATATATTAACAAAATTTACATTTACCACAGGGCTGAGTACTGTATTCTTTATCTTTATGTGTTTCTGCATTTTTTTCCATGACAAAGCAGTCTTTTTAAACTCTTCATATTTTTATACAAGAAACTGTGTTTTGTGCCTAGCAGACTTTATATCAGAGTCTACTTAAGTATGGACCAATTCTTCATAAACACTTCCCTCAGCTCTTTGTTATCACATGTATAAAACAAAGGAATTTTCAGTTGTTTATTTACTGAGGTATTGACAGACTCTACAGTGTTTTTCTGTTGCGGTCCATAGTTTGGTTGGGCCCTACTATCCCTAAGACTAGTGACATCACTTAAATTTCCCTTGATTTCATTGGTGTGATAGCCCCTCTTTGTCAACCTCTTTTCTAAGCCAACAATTTCTTTGGGGGTCTAACTATGTCTTTAGAAACTTAATAAAAGGGCAAGGGATGAGAGCCTCAAAGCTGAACCCCACAGAAAAAGGCTTCAAGAATAAAAATGGAAATTTCCTTTGCCTATGGCTGGTCTGGCTGGTTGGGATAGGAAAGGGAAGATCTTTCTGGCCCATAAGATGATGGAGTTTATTCTGGCTTTCATTTTGCTATGTGGAAATGTAAGTTTAGTGATTGATCAAGCCATAGTCCCAGGTATTTGAAGCTAGATGTTGTCTCTATGGAGTGGTTGTATAGATCAAATATAAAGAGTTAGGTCTTGATGAATTTTCTGTGGAATTCCAAAAAGCATAGTTTTGGTCTTGATGGGGTTGAGAAGTAGTTTATGGCTTATGATCCTTTGTGAAGCTCATGTAAATCTTACTGGAATTGGCACTGAATGTTGGTGTGAGGGTGACCTGATCAGTAAATGACCGTGCCATCAGCATGAAGGATAAGTTGGAGTTGTGGGAGATCTCAATAAAGTTTGTTAATGAATATCGACAAGAGGGGGGAGAATGTATTCTTGTGTACAATTTACTAATAGGTGCAGATTCTGATTGGGATTATACCTCTAGACTGTCCTGGTTTTCACAAAATGTCCAGATTTGTGGCTTATATTTTTGGTCTGTTCCTTATAAAATTTGTGGTTTTCTGGCAAATCACTGCAATGATCTGAGAAATGAAATCACTAAATAATGACATACATTTGAGCTTCAGACTTCATATCCTTCTGAAAATGCATGTTAAAAGAAACCCTGTTACTCTAACTTTCTGAGTTTATAAGAGCAATATTTAAAATATGTCCCTATTTTTGGGGTTTTGTCCCTCCATTTTGTCAGGCTTTGTCCATATTACTTGCACAAAGTGGTTGAGAGGTATGTCAGGGGGATCTTATTTTAACTCTGACATGTCTGTTAGTGAGGAAGTTTTTAAACCAGGAAACCAGGACTGAACTGATAATAATTTCAGTTAGTTTGTTTTAGAGAAAATTGTGGTGAATGTGATCAAAAGGCTTTGTCAGGTCTATAAATAAATAAATATATATATAAATATGAATAGGGAATCTCTAAGGAGGCCACTATCAGAGTTTAGCAGGATGTCATCAGTTGGGGACCAAAGTGCTGTCATAGCACTTCATCTAGGTCAAGGACTGCAGGTGCTGCTGTTGGATATAGAGGGAGAGATGGTTGTAGACAACCTTTTCAAGACGTTTGCATGGAACTGGGAGGATGGATAACAGATGGAAATGAGAAGTATCTTTTGGGTTGATTGCTTTGGGAGGGGGGTTAATTAGAACAGTTTTCCAAATTTGGGGCATGATGTTTTGTGTGTGACATAGATATATGGGTGAGAAGAAGACATTGATGATGACTGCAGTGATGTATGAACCAGGGTTTTATGTAGTCAGATCCAGGAGGGGTCTAACTTTCTTTGGAGAAGCAAACGAAATCACATCAACAATAAGACTCCAGAGAATTTTCCCTCAGGCAGACAGCAAATGGAGGTGTGAAGGGGAAGAAAGAGCTAATTGGGAACATATTTTCTGGGAGTGCGGTGAGTTGGCAATTCCCTACAGGATGCACTGTCAGAGATACTGGGTGGGCAGATTGGTCTGACGAGAGAGATGATTTTTCTGAGCTATGATACAGAATCAGAATTGCCTAGACATGGTAAGGGTTTGCTGTGTCTAATAATGGTGGCTGCCAAAAAAGCAATTACTAGAAAATAGAAATCAAAATCTAAACCAATTATACTGGAAGTAGTGAATATAGTAACAGAGATAAAACAACTAGAATTGAGATCTTTAGAAAAGGGTAGGAGCAAACTACATAGGAAAAATGGGGATTGTGAGAACAATAAATACAAGGGAGGAATGAGGTTTAAAAGGCGGCAGGACTTAAATGAGCTATGCAATGTTTGAGTGAGAAAGATTGAGTAGATTATAAGTGATGCATCATGTTTGCAACTGGGAGTGTGTCAAGTATGGTTTGTGATGTAAAATGCTTCCAACTAGCATTGTGTCGGTGTGTTTTGTTTTCATTTATATAACTGTATGATTGCCCATGTGGTAAGTGATGTTTCTTGTTTAAAAAAAGGTATGAACTGAATAATCCTTGTAATGTTGCTTAGGTTATATAGCAATATATGTGAAGTATAATGTTTGTTATGTTAATATAGTTTGATTACGTTTATGTAAATTTGCCTTTGTCGCAAGTGATAAGTCAGTAGCAGTGTTTGGGAAAAAATGTCCATGGTAGTGATATAAAAACATTATGCACTTATTTTAACTGTGGGTAGTGTCCATGGTAATGATATAAAAAACATTATGCACTTATTTTAACTGTGGGAAGTGTCCATGGTAGTGATATAAAAACATTATGCACTTATTTTAACTGTGGGAAGTGTCCATGGTAGTGATATAAAAACATTATGCACTTATTTTAACTGTGGGTAGTGTCCATGGTAGTGATATAAAACATTATGCACTTATTTTAACTGTGGGAAGTGTCCATGGTAGTGATATAAATACATTATGCACTTATTTTAACTGTGGGAAGTGTCCATGGTAGTGATATAAAAACATTATGCACTTATTTTAACTGTGGGAAGTGTCCATGGTAGTGATATAAATACATTATGCACTTATTTTAACTGTGGGAAGTGTCCATGGTAGTGATATAAATACATTATGCACTTATTTTAACTGTGGGAAGTGTCCATGGTAGTGATATAAAAACATTATGCACTTATTTTAACTGTGGGAAGTGTCCATGGTAGTGATATAAAAACATTATGCACTTATTTTAACTGTGGGTAGTGTCCATGGTAGTGATATAAAAACATTATGCACTTATTTTAACTGTGGGTAGTGTCCATGGTAGTGATATACAAACATTATGCACTTATTTTAACTGTGGGAAGTGTCCATGGTAGTGATATAAAAACATTATGCACTTATTTTAACTGTGGGAAGTGTCCATGGTAGTGATATAAATACATTATGCACTTATTTTAACTGTGGGAAGTGTCCATGGTAGTGATATACAAACATTATGCACTTATTTTAACTGTGGGTAGTGTCCATGGTAGTGATATAAAAACATTATGCACTTATTTTAACTGTGGGAAGTGTCCATGGTAGTGATATACAAACATTATGCACTTATTTTAACTGTGGGAAGTGTCCATGGTAGTGATATAAAAACATTATGCACTTATTTTAACTGTGGGAAGTGTCCATGGTAGTGATATACAAACATTATGCACTTATTTTAACTGTGGGAAGTGTCCATGGCAGTGATATAAATACATTATGCACTTATTTTAACTGTGGGAAGTGTCCATGGTAGTGATATAAAAACATTATGCACTTATTTTAACTGTGGGAAGTGTCCATGGTAGTGATATACAAACATTATGCACTTATTTTAACTGTGGGAAGTGTCCATGGTAGTGATATAAATACATTATGCACTTATTTTAACTGTGGGAAGTGTCCATGGTAGTGATATAAAAACATTATGCACTTATTTTAACTGTGGGAAGTGTCCATGGTAGTGATATAAATACATTATGCACTTATTTTAACTGTAGGTAGTGAGGCATGACAATGGCTGACTTATCAGGTTGGTAGAAACAGCCTGGTGAGTGGGAAGGGGTCAAGAGCACTGACAATATTTTGTTTAATATAGATGTAAACATATAAACATAGGCAAGTGTGAACTACAAGGTCCAGTTATGTGTTTTGGGGCCAGAGGGGTGGCTATGAGGTAGGGCAACAGAATAGCTTGTTTACAATACAACCAAGTAGATGAGATATTTAAGTAAAAGAAAACTTGAATGTTCCAAGATGGTGGACACAACTTTCACTATCTTGGGAGTTAATCAGTCAAGGCTTGTGCCTAGTAGTGAACTCAGAAAGGGTAGGTACACATGCATGAGTTGTTCAGCAATGAGAGCTTGGAGAAAAGCAGCACTACTCATATCTGTATGACAGTAAAACAGTGTATGCTGTTCCACCACTTTAATGGGATAGGCTAACCCTAAAGGTAATGTACCTATTGAGATGGAAGTGGTTTGAAAGGAAGAGTCAAGCAACGAGCAACCACTGAGATATCTCCTGTCTTAACATAGTTAAAGAAAAATGAAAAGTAGAAGTATAAGACACTAAGCACAAGTGCCTGATATGCACCTTTAGTGTTTTTCTTTTTGCTTCCTTTGCTAAGGTGCCAGTAAGAAGAGCTTGGGTAGAATCTACTGGTCTATATCACTTCAGAGAAGTGACAGCTCGACAAACGGCATTTCATCAGAAATGCTGTTCATCTAAATCCACTACTGTGGGGGGCTGCTCCCCCATCCCCACGCTAATTATGTATATTAACTCCAAGATTGCATTACAGTGGGCAAAGGGCAAATTTCCCAATCCTCACTGTACAGTGATCTCAGTATGAACAGTTTGACGAATGGCAAGTTAGATGCAAGTGAACTGAAAATGCCATTCGCTGGACTGAATTTTCGCTGAAGTAATGTAGACCCGAATCCACAGCACAGCTGATGTTTGTTTACAGTGTGAGGACAGACCCAGGTAGCTTGGCAAAGAACAGTCAAAGTAAACTTTATTGTAATTCAGACTCCACAACAAGTGCAACTGAATGAAATTACGTTACTCCAGGCTCTATGTGCAAACATCTAACATATACAACAATTCACGTTACTTAATTTACACAGTCCTACTACATAATATTTACTGGTTTACATATCAACAGACATTTACTAAGCTAAAGAAACACAATATTCATTGCACAAAATTCCACAGCTACTTTTTATTGCACAGGATTCTGTTAGCACTAGTCTAAGGAAACATGATATTTATTGCACAAAAAGTTTCACAGCTGTTACTTATTGGATAGGATGCTGTTTTAGAGTCAGTGGCTATTGCACAGAAATAAGATTAATTGCACAGTGTATTTAAGACCTTTTAAGTTTATTGCTATTGCAGTTCAGAATCCCGATGGCCAAGAGATGAAAGCTTCTGCTAAATCTGACCGTTTTGCAGCATATGCTACAATAATGGTACGATAATGCCTCCCACATGTTAGGTGCAGGAACAGTCCATATGTAAGGAGAGTGCAGTCCATGACTATTTTCCTAGCTCTGTTAAGATACCGAGGCTGGTGCAATCTTGAATAGATGGTAGAGTGGTCCTGGTATTCTTTTCTGCTGCTTTCACCACTCTTTGAAGCTACTTATGGTCTGTGGTGGAGCAGTTGTCATACCAAGCTGTAAAATTGTTTGTCAGAATGCTCTCAATTGTGCCCCTGTAGAAGGTCATAAGAACAGAGGCTGGTAGATTTGCTCTTCTCAGCCTTCACAGAAAGTGTAGGCATTGCTGTGCCTTCTTAACAATGGCATTTGTGTTCACAGACCAAGACAAGTCTTCTGAGGTGTGCACCTCAAGAAATGCGGTGTTTTTTACCCTCTCCACTGTTTCACCATTGATTGTGAGTGGGGAATGTTGCTTACGGTTTCTTCTGAAATCCATGATTACTTCCTTGGTCTTATTCAGTGCCAGATTGTTGTTAACACACCAAGTTATCAGTTGTCTCACCTTCTCTATAGGCTGTTTCCTGCTCATTGCTGATGAGACCCACAACTGTGGTATCATCTGCAAACTTGATTATATCATTAGAGCTGCACTTCTCAGTGCATTCGTATCTTAGCAGAGTGAACACCACGGGGCTCAGAGCACAGCCTTGAGGCACACCAGTGCTCAAGGTGATACTGTTTGAGGTGTTCTTTCCTGCACATACTGTTTGTGGCCTTCCAGTAAGGAAGTCCAAAATCCAGTTGCACATTGAAGTGCTGATGCCTGGTTGAGTTAACTTCTCTATCCATTGCTGCGGTATGACTGTTGAATGCCGAACTGAAATCAATAAATAACATGCGCACATAGCTGTTGTTTTCTGATAGATAGAGTGCCAGTGAAATAGCGCCTACCATGGATCAATTTGGTTTGTATGCAAACTGGAGTGGGTCCAAGGATGACGGAAGTCTGCATGTTAAGTGGTCCTTGACCAGCCTTTCTAGGCACTTCATTACTATGGAGATGAGAGCCACAGGGCTGTAGTCACTGAGGTCCTTTGGTGGAGACTTCTTAGGCAGAGGTATTATGGTGATGTTCTTGAAGCACCTGGGAACAATGGACTGTTTCAATGATGTACTGAATATGTCTGTGAGTACATTTGTCAGTCGCCCAGCACAGTCTCTTAGGCTCCTTCCCAGAATGTCATCAGGACTAGCAGCTTTTCTCGGATTTATCTTCCTCAGTGAAAAACCTTAAGAGTTTTTCTTTTTGTTTGTTTTTCCTCATCTCAATAACCTGGGGATGTGATTGTTATATATAAGCACACTACGAAACTTTGTGACCTGGTCACCAACTTTTTTTTTCCAGAAGAAAAAATAACACAGTGTAAATTCTTTCATCCCATTTGGAAGGACTTCTTTAGAGAAATTTTAAAATGTGCAGATTTTTTAGCTTTATTTTATCGTATACAACTCTATGATATAATACAGAAACTGAAAATGTAAAAGGATGAAGTTTGTTCAGCAATGGCATAGAGGGACTGCAGCAATCCTCATAGGCTATATAATTAATCTGGTAATCTACCAGTCACAGATGAAAACATAATTTCCAGCGAGCATCCAACAAGAAAACATATGGCCAACAGAAAAAAATGGAATATGAGATAATCAGGCAGGACAACATGAAAGCCAATACAGATGAGGAGATGAAGAGCTTTCATGCTAAAAAATGAATTCCAAATTGTTAATATAGTGGACTGGAAATGAGTTGCATACATTAAGAGAAAGAACACTCGAAAGAGAGTATCAAGAGTAGGATTTCCTGTATGCCAGGTTGTAGTAACGGTGTAGGGTCTGTGGGGCAAAGCATAGAAAGAAAAACAGAACACAGAATACATTTCAACTTCTCAGGCAATTAAGGAATGAGACAAAATACCAAATAAAAAATGACAACAAAAAACTATCATAACATCCTCCAAAATAAACATAAAAAAAAAAACTCTTCTGGACATCCATACACAAACTTCTACATCCAGACCAAATAATCACTTCCACCCCTACGTCCAACAATACTACCGACTCAATTTCTACAGTTTAACAACTATTTTATACAGACTATATTGTCCCTCACAAAAAGTAATATTTCCACTATCTTCTCAGTATAAGCAGCCTCTGGTAAATATCCTCAGCTATTTCTCTTCAGCACAACACCTACCTCCACAATTAAAAAACTCTTACATAAGTTAAAGCCAACCACCACAGCTGCTGACCAACTCCACTCAGGCTATCTAAAATGTCTGCAGATGCAATTGCTTTTCCAGTCGTCTCTATGTTGATAAATAGATCTATACCCAAAAATATATTCCTTCTATCTGGAAAAAACTCATTATTATAGTTTTACACAAAGGTTGCATGTCTACAGAGTTTAATAACAACAGGCCCATTGCGATCCTCTTCCCCCAATCAAAAATACTTGAAAAATGTATTCATGTTCAGCTTCTACATCACCTAAACTCAAATAATCTCCTCTCAGAAACACAGCAAGGTTTCAAAGCCCACCACATCACAACCACCGAGCTCTTTCACTTCACCAGTACTATAAACCAGCATTGGAACAATGGTAACCTAGTGTCAACTGTGTTCCTAGATGTATCCAAAGCTTTCAACACTGTACTCTCTTCTATAGGTCTCTCTCAATCCTCCTTAAATGGTTCCTTACTTATCTATTTGGAAGGCAACAAACAGTCAAATGGCAACAGGATCTCTCTTCCTCTCTTCCAGTTACCATAGGTGTTCCTCAGGGCTCTGTACTAAAACCCCTTATTTTTAATATTTTTAAACAAGCTTAACACAGCCATACACCAAGCAAATATAATACAATACACAGATGATTTGACTTTAATATGTACAACCCCCAATATATCCAGACTACAAGAAATCACTTAAATTTCTTTCTCTAAGCATCAAAACCTGGCTGAAAAATTCCAACCTACTCCTTAATCTCATTAAAACATAATTGATAATCTTCACCTCAAAACATTATCTCCAGCAAAAACAATATTTTTTGGTTACATCTGCAAATAATACTAAAACTGAGGTAGTGCCACAGACTAAATTACTGGATATTGTAATAGATGACAGTCTTCACTTTGATCAACATATTCTGCAAACAATTAAGAAGACCTACCAGAAACCTGGCTCCCTTTACAGGGTAAAACAGTATCTTATAGACCCAGCAAGAAAACCCCTACCCTCATCCTATTCACTTCCAACCATCTCATATGCCTCATCTATCCTTACAAACCTAATCTCTGCACTAAAATCCAAACTAGCCTCCTGCTGCAACAAAGTAGCTAACTTTGCTGACAACACTGCAGACCAAGCTCACCTCTGCCAAGTCTTACAGCAACTAAACTGGATAGAGCTTAACCACTGCATAACTTGCTCTCAGCTAGTTATGGCATACAAACTGATATATTATCCTGAACAATGCCCAACATTATTGCCCTATGAACCTCTCACAAGGGATCTCCGTTCTGATGATAAATTTCTACTAAGCACTGCTAAAGCAAATAATTGATCAGGATACTCATATACTTCTGCTACATCTCCAAACCCAAGAACACCATCCCAACACAAACAAAATTAATTAACAAATTCCCAGGCTATAAACAATACCTTACCCAGACCTGGTCATGCTCATGTTCATCACCAGGTTGAGACCTCTAGTGAAAGTACAAACATCTTATTGCTTTTCACTAACTTTTTTCCCTCCTCTACGTGAATCATTACACATCTAACAACTTGCTCTCCTGCACTTGAATCAATACGTCCCTTTTCACAGGGTCTATGTTAAATCATCGAACGCTTAAAAAAGCAAACGATGATTTATCAAACCCATGTAAGCGAAAGCTTACAATCTCAAACGCTTATTGGTTTTCCAAAAAAAAAAGTTTAAAACATTACATAAATTGTGCTGTGCCCTCCACACACCTCCTACTTAAATATACCAACTCCGAGACTGCACTACAGTGACGAAAATAGCAAAGTAATGGAAGCAGCCAAGCAAATTCTTTCCCTGGGAAAGAATTCACTTATATGCCATTTTGCTATTTTGCCTTTTCGTGCTTTCAAGTTCAAGACACATTTGAAAAAATGCATCTTCAATCATTTAATAGGAACCCTTTTCACACACACCCTCTTAAAAAACATTTCTCATCTTGCTCTTTTTCTAACTGTCCCCATCCACTGCTCTAACCCTCTCATGCATCCCCTGTATACCTAAGTTATAACCCTTCTAGATACACCAATTTGGAATAGGCAGCCTAAATCGAGTTAGTCCTATACCATGCTTTCTCAGTCATATGCTATTACCACTATCCTCCTATACACTACTAATATCTCTCCCCTCCTCCTACATAATTTTATAACTTACATCAACTGGAAGGTAGTACCCATGACAGAGATGGGAAGCCAGGTTAGAAGGTTGCTCCAATCAGAGAAGTGATAATTTATAGCTAGGCCAACCTCTAAGGCCAGTCAAAAATTATTATTGACCAGTCTTGTGGACAATAGTGTTTCAGAAAGATATAGCCAGCAGGGTGAGATCTGCTGTATCTGATGGCTGAGATCTGAAGAGGCAATTGCAAATTGTATCTGAGTTTATCTTGTGTGAATGGAAACGTGCCTACATTATTTTAAATTTGAGCAACTGGTTTCTGGCCCCACTCCAAAACAGCTGCAACCCAGGATTGCAGTGCAGGAAGGTACCTCTCAGGCACAACCCATTTACCTGCTCTAGGATTTCAGGTATGGATTGCCATTTGCTCTTTCACTCTACCCGAATTAGTGATTCACTCGACCACCAGTGACTCCAGTGGCCATCACTTCCTGAAAAGGCTGGACTATTTTAATCCTATACTGACTTATGACCACCCCTTTTTCCTTTGGCAGGGTTTCCCCTCAAGTCTCATCAGGGTTGGCTTATGCCTTTGGCTGTATGATTGGCCAATTTATTTTCTTCTAATAGTAGCTCACATAAATGGTGGTTACTTAGGGTTTCAAATATTTCCCTTCAGCAGCTTGTTCAATTCCCATCCCCAACAAACCATATAATCCCAATATCTGAGCACTGCTCTCTCTGACAAATTTCATTATAGCACTAGGGCATCTGTTACCTTGGGTAGATGTAAAGCCAAGTGTGTTTAAATAAGCTATTATGCACCCAAACATTTTTCTTCATAGAAAACTAGCCTCAGGGATCCATTTTAAACCCCCTTATGAAAACAAAGACCACATAAATTTTGCTGGCAGTAATCACTTTTGAAAAGGGGCATCCTACCAACCAATCCCAACACCCTCTGGTCACCTATTTGTGGAGGCTCATTAAGCATCCCTGACCAAACTCACCATGTCCTCTTAATTCCTTTCACAGTGCTATCACCCTAGCCTGGCTTTCCATTACAACACTTTGGGACAACATTTGTCCATGCACATAAGGGCAAGCTTGAGTAACAGTTAGGATTTTTAACTGGTTTGCAGCTTCTGCAGATTTTACCCCATAGGCTGTATCCTCAATTTAAATTTGTTTACCAAAGCCTCTCTGCACCCTTAATGGCTTGGCTTCAGTGTCCTCTTCATGATTGGCTCATCCTCCATTTTTTTCTACTGGAGATTATTCTATAGCTCTCAACCTTCTGTCTACAAATTGTGGTACCCTATTTCTCTTAATGTGGAACAAATGGCCAAAAGGTGGATCACTTGCTAATAATGTACTTTCATTTTTAGCTAGGAAGTTAACACTGATTAAAAACTGTTTCTTCCATGTACACAAAAGTTACTTTGAAGAATTAATATGATTCAGCATTACTTACCATGGATATTTGTTAAAAAATATATTAACGATGAATGTATGACAGATTATTTCAATGTGTAACAGTGTGAAACATGGACGTTTTAAGACTTAAACTAAGAAACTGCTCCTTACAATAAGGTATAGCTGAGACATATGCTTTGTTCTCCCACATAAAAAAAATCCTTACTGATGATTTTATCCTCATCCATGAATGGTAGATTTACACAGCCTATGTTGTTTCACTGCTTTTATGTGACTGCATAGCAGACATCAGAAATTTAATGGTTATACATTTGATTAAGGTGTAAACAGCTTTGGAAAACATGTATTGTTTAAAAAACTGTGATGCTGTCATTCTGAATAGAATGAAAATGCTTAGATTGTATTATTTCTGGATAGAAAAAACATGTTCACAATGAATTCTGCAAAATTTTAAGTGAATTCTCAGTCTGCTACATAACTACAGATCACTATGGCTATTTTTAATTTTGTTTAATGTGTTTCCTAGTTTAGTGGACTGATCCACAAGCACCCATTTTAGCCACAGCTCAAGGGCACTGTTTTGTTAAGTGACTTGCTTAGAGTTACACAGCAGACAAATGGCAGTTAAAAGAATCAAACCCTGGGCTCTCGGATAAATTTAATTAACATAGCATATCCTTAATCCTCTGCAGTAACTGCCATTTATCTATTTTTATATATTAATATATCTATAACTATATATATATATATATATATATATATATATATATATATATATATATATATATATGTGTTTCCTTCTTGGATACTGGAAAGAAAGTGGCTGCCTCCAGTTCTGGAGATACTAATACATGTCTTAAACAAATCTAAACAAAGACAAATATTGACAAAATTCAGTAGTATCTAGGCTTGCAGCAGTTAAGGGGTGCCAATGATTGCATTCATGTAGTATTCAAGGCATCCAATCATCCCATTAGAATCATGCATATGAACAATAAGGGGTAAAGTTCAATTAAATACCACATCATCCATACGCCTTATGACCTAGTTACCAGTCTAGGCATTTAACTTCCTGGGAGTTCACATAATTCATACACTTTGCAAGTGAGTCATCGATTTGTATCATTTGCCCTGAGTAAATTATCATAAGGATGTTTCAGTGGTCAGTAAACCCTCTCCATATTTTTAAAGGTTATGCAAGTGACTATAAGGCCAGCACAGTGAGTGTATATCAAGCATGTGTCAGTCTGTTTTTACTTCTCCCCTGTCATCCACGCAGGTAATGGCTAAGCCATGTATTCAGGGTGGATGATCCCAAGATTTAATACACATGCACACACATACACAAAAATGCAGAGCAGTCAAAAAGAGGTACAAAATGATACTTGTACAATCATGCTATTTAATGAAGTGTTCCTTTGAACAACTGAATGCATGCATTATTTTACCTGAATTGCTGCACTGAAGCCCTTCATGATTTTTTACGCATGGTTCATAAAACTTTCCAGCTCTGTTGCATGTGTTGCCACTAATATCTGTGCTCTGGTAGTCATGAGTCACAACACACAGCATGACTCATCAGGAAGTTCTGAAGCCTGGAGGTACAGACAGGAGCCATCACCCATACCACATGCTGCTTGCTGGGGGGTTGCATGCATAGGTACACATCAAATAACAGCATTTCTTACAAATGTATGTAACAGTACATGTGATAGTGTGCAGCTGCACACAGCAGTGACATACAAAACATGGAGTATACCAGATATGCTTAGCCACATGTTTTAGAGGAGCTTGGGGCAGCAGAAAGGGAGCAAAATTATGGTACAGTGTGAACATGTTGAACATTCAGAAGGTAATTTTTCTGGAAACATTTATGTAATTCTAGATTGTAACTTACATTAACAGTTTTTCCCTTTTAATTTCTCCAAATCTTTTGGGTTCCTAATACTGTGACAGGAATGAACCCCATTCCTAAGTCAAAGTATGATTAAAGTTCATGAAATTAGTATTGTTTCAATCTTTGATGTCAGCCAGAAGGGCTCTTCACAGCACCCACAATGTGCCCAGTAATGATTCCTGCAATTTGTATGGAGTTACATGTATTGGTAACATATCTAAATAAGATTGTAAATTCTTTTTTATAAGACCTGTTGCTCCTACTACTATTGGAACTGTCTGGGTATCTTTCTTCCACATTGCTCTCATTTCTGCCTGCATATCCTGATATTTTATGACTTTGTGTCTCGATATTTCCACGATGGTATTCAATTTCTCCCCTTCCTTTCCCTCACTACCCTGTGTTCTTGTGGTACAACTTTATCACTTATTAATTTAGTTGCACAGTAATTTATCCTGTTTACTTCTGTTATATCGCATGGATCTCTATGGACAGTCCTAATTATTGTGTTCATTTGTTTTATCAGACTTATGACTTTTTGGGTTTTATTAACCTTCTGCAGTCTATTTCTTTCATTGATTTTAATATATCTGTCCATGTCTATTAAATCAAGCAATTCTTCTCTTAGCTCATTTTCTTCCAAACTGAGGGCATATCACTTGTTTTCTAATTCCTGTGGGCATTCTATAGAAGGTTCTAAAGCATCTTCCTGTGACACAGTCTCATTAATTTCATCCTCTGCTGTCCATTGCTCTATCATATGGGAACTCACTGGCCTATCACTCCTCAACATTGACTGTATCACAGTTTCCTGTTCCTTCCCTTGCTGTCTAGCTTCAAGTGAATGTTTATACTGGTTTCCTGTGGAAGGCTCCAAATTATCTTCATATGGCAGCTGACCAATTGCTTCCTGTTCTACTAGTTTCCCCTTAATTTGGATATCCATTGCTCTATCCTGTTGTGGTGCTTTGTGAATTAGATTTTCTGCACTGAATCCTTCACTTTGCAGGTACTCCATAACCTCAGTTTCTATTTCTTTAACATCTCCATTACTAATCTCCTTTTCTACTTTTCCTCTTTGTCTTCTTATTTTTTTGTATTGTAAAATTTTCCATGTTTGGTTTCCTTTGTCTGTATTTCTCTTCAAATATCTTTGGTGCTGCTCTTTTTATATTGATTAGTTTTGCTTTCTCCTGCATAATTACAAATCTCTTTTTCTTTCCCATGTCCATATTTCTTCTTTAGATATTTCCTGATCTTCCTGTTTCTCCCTGCTTTTTTTGGACTCACTCCATCCTGCTGTGATGTAACCTGTGTTAGACCTTCTACATCAAATCCTTCACTTCGCAGGCACTCCACAACTTCAACTTCTATTTTTTTAACTTTTACTTTACTAATCTTCTTTTCTGTTTTCCATCTTTGTGATATTATTTTTTATTGTGAAATTTTCCATATCTGGATGCCTTTGCCTGTATTTTTCTTCAAATATCTTTGGAGCTGCCTTCTTTACATTTATTAATTTGGCTTTCTCCTTTGCATAAAGATTGCACCATGTCAAATCTCTCTTTCTTTCCCATGTCCATATTTCTTTTTTATACTTTTCAAAAATCTCTTGGTTTTGTTGTTTATATTTTCACACTTCCTCAGATGCTTCTTTTTCCAAGCAGATCAAGATTTCTTGATCTTTATACTGTTTCTCACAAATCTGTTGTATTAATGAACACAAATTTTCATTTGAAGCTTCTGACAGTTTTTCTTACGGAAGTATTTTTCTTTCCTCTAATTTCTCTCTTAATCGTTTTGTATATCTTGTGTCTGGAAATTCTGGGCTTTTTGCATAATAGTAACAATACATAATTTCTTTCTTATCCTCAATAGTCCACTTTATCATCTTTATGGCTCTTCTTTGGCCTATCAGTTTTTGTGATTTTTGTGGACTGCCACCTCCTTCTACAACAGGGGGGCCACCCTCCCCCTGGGCCTGGTCTGGCCCCATTGTAGGAATGTTTCCATATTTTGAGGGTTTTACACTGTCATCTTTTCCAGTGCTGGCACCAGTGTGCCTACCAGTACTGGGCACTTTTTTATCCTGGGACTTGTGTACCCAGCTATCTTTTTTAGCTTTTGACCTGTCCATGATATATGCTATATAAATACAGTCTATATATAAGTGTCACCCTGGTGAGATTTTGTGAAAACAGGGTCCACCTCGTGAAGGTACTCACCAAGACCTGAGAATAAATTCAATTTCAGCACTACTGCCCTTTGCTTGCTGACTTTTTCATCTGTCTTTTTTTAATTTCTCCAAGTCTTTTGGATTTCTAATACAATGACGGGAATGGACCCCATTCCTAAGTCAAAGTATGATTAAAGTTCATGAAATTAGTATTGTTTCAATCTTTGATGTCAGCCAAAAATGTTCTTCGGAGCACCTGCAATGTGCCCAGTAATGACTCCTGCAATTCGTACAGAATTACATGGATTGGTAAAATATCTAAATACGATTGTAGATTCTTTTTTATAAGACCCGTTGCTCCTATTACTATTGGAACTGTCTGGGTATCTTTCTTCCACATTGCTTTCATTTCTGCCTGCAGATCCTGATATTTGCTGGCGACTCCCTTTTCACCAATTCAGTAGGTAGAAAATGGAATCTACTTCCTAGTAACATAACAACCATTGCATCATTACCTCTTTTCAAACTAAACATTAAACTTCACTTCCAAAACCACTGGCTGTGCACATGTAGTAAACCTGATTAAACCTTCCACTACTTAGACTCTACTTCATTACTATCTCCTATTTCATACTTTTCTATCATCCACCTGGCTTTCCTCCTCTTCTGCCACTTGTTTTCCTATTATTCCTTGCTTAGACTGGCTTCTAGCTCTCTTTGCTTGCTAACTATCTTACTTGCTGTCCTTCCTACAACCTACCTCTTCTAATTACTCATATTCTTAGCTCTCTTTCTCACACTTCCTATCTTATTATTATCTCTCAAAGTATTTTATAACTTAATATGATGTCTTTGAGTTTAACTGTGTGTAGTAGTATTTATTTATTTATTTTTTTTAGTTATCTTTATCAGACTTAGTATATTATAATTATATAAGTATTTTTTTGTGACTGTCACTATGTGAGTCAGTATTAAACTCACTAGTAATAATGAGTAACTGTAGAATTGTTAGTTTCTGTCTTTTAAAACTTTCTTTAAACTCTAGTATGTTTGCCTAATGTATTCTCTGTGGAGCTTTTCTCCCCGGGCCTCTACTGAAAATGGAAATATCTCCAGTTAGACTAGCCCGGTCAACAAATGTAAAATAAAAAATAAAATAAAATAAAAATAAAAATAAAAAAATAAATAAAAATTTTATTACTTTGTGTCTCTCTATACACAAGACACTGTAGTCACTGGGTGTGATGATTTCAATGATCAATGCTACTCTTGTCTTCTTATCTTAAACCACTATATCTGGTTTTCTAGCATCTATCTTTTGAACTGTTGGTAATGGGTGGTCCCACGTGATATATACTTCATCATTTTCTCTGATGCTTTGTGGCACATGTTTCCAGTGTTTTTCAGCCACTTCATTACCATAATGTTTGCATGATACCCAGTGCAACAATCTTGCCACATTATTATTCCTTTCAGTATACAGTCCTTTTGCCATTAGTATGTCGCAACCTGCAACAAGGTGTGCAACTGTTTCCAATTCGGTTTTACAAAACCTACATTTGTCTGATTTTCCCACATGTTCAATGGACTTTGTAAATCAACGTGTATGTAGCCCACTCTCTTGGGCTGCCAATATTAACCTTTCATCTCTTGTTTTGAATTTGCCTGTCCTTAACCCTTCCTGCATTCATTCCTGATCAACATGAGGTTCTTCCAGAAGTTTTCTATACATACAACTATATTTATGTTTCTTCCACATTTCTTGCCTTCTCATCTGGTCTTTCGCCACATTCAGTTGTTGCCTGATTTTTATCCATTTCTGGTTTGATTTTTATTCCTGCTTGACGCTGATATGCTTCTGTTAAATTAAGCAGAAAAGTCATCTTAGATTTGTTCTCCTCATGTTTCAAAATTTTCACTATGTTTGAGTCTTGTGAGGTCAGCAGATACGTTGGCGTCCCACGATTGCAGATCTATATATATAAGCAATTTCAAGGAGGCCCATCCCTCTTTCAGAATAGGAAATATATAATATTGGTATGCACTGATTTTTATAAATTATTTGGTGAGCATGAAGCATCCTTATTGTTTTCCTATCTAATCTATCCAATACATTTTGGGGCTAGTCAATCACTCCAAAACTGCAAGTTAGGACAGGAAGAGCGAATTGGTTTATAGCTTGATTTATATATATATATATATATATATATATATATATATATATATATATATATATATATATATATATATATTCATATGTTCATAGGTGTGTACTAGGCTAATGGCCCTGGAGCCTTTACAAGCCTAGCCCATAGGATTACCCTGGCATTGTGCCACCTGACCTTAGTTCCTAGTGCCCCTGTCGAGTAGAGCCACCGGAGTGATTCTCGGGTTGAATTTTCTATTTCCCATCCACTCATCAAGATTTCTCTTGAAGATGGCCAATGAGGTGCTCTGCTTGACATGTATGGGAAGTCTATTCCATAGCATGGGCAGTCTCTGAGTTATGGACCTGTCCCTCCAGCATGTTCTGTTGATTGTGGTAATGAGGTTGAGGTCTCTGGAGTGTGTGGTGCGGAGGGATTGAGATTTCTTTAGATGTAGCATTTCTAACAGAACTGGGTCAGACATGGCTTTGTAAGTCAAGCAGAGATCACCTCTAAGTAGCCGATATGAGACAGAGAATAGGTGGAGTTTTTTGAGTCTGTCCATATAGGACAAGTGGTTAAAGCCTAGGATCCTCTTTATGAGGTACTTTTGTGGCCTCTCCAGTTGTTGCAGGTGTCTAGTAAGGTACATGCCAAATGGGAATTATACTCAATGATTGGCCTAATGAGGGAAGATTAGAGGGAGACAATGACCTCTTTCTTCCTGAATGCAAAACCCTTAGTAATGAGATGTGCCACATAGAAGGACTTTCTGACCACAGTAGCAATGTGGTGGTCAAAAGAGAGGTTGCTGTCAACCTGTGTTCCCAGATGTCTTATAAAACCTTCTGTGTTCAGTGGACTATCATCAGTGTGGTAATTCAAGGGAACTGGGTTTTTCCCAGGGGGGATGACAACACATTTTTTGGCATTGAGCTTAAGGCCATGATTCTGACACTAGTCGTTGGTATCATTGAGGCCTTTCTGTAGGATGTCAACATCACTTGAGGAGTTAATAATAGCTCCCAACTTGCAATCATCTGCAAACTTTGTCAGTCCCTTCGTGATGGGCTGGACTTCAGTGAAGTCGATACCAAACAGCAGAGGACCCTGGACCGAACGCTGCAGGACTCCAATGGTGACTGGTTGGCAGTCTGACGTGGAATCAGCTACTTTCACACTGTGGGTTCTATCTGTGAACCAGTTTGCAACCCACCTAGTGATATAGGGGTTGATGCCTAGCTTAGTGAGTTTTTCTATGATTCCTGGTGGGAAATGGTATAAAAGGCCTTGGCCAGATCAAGGTAGGCTGTATGAACCACCTTGCCTTCATCCACAGCTCTGTTGACTGTCTCAAGTAAGTTGACCAAGTTGAAAAGGCATGATCTACCCTTCAGAAAACCAAACTGTGTAGGACCCAGACTTTGGAGATTCCCTATATTCTTGTTTATTAGGTCCATGATGATGGCTTCCATAGCTTTTCATATCAGGCTAATGGGACGATAGTTCCCCAGGGTCTGTAGTCACTCCTCCTTTGTGGAGAGGGATGACTGTAGCAGTGCTCCATTTGGTAGGGACAAAGCCTGAGGTGAGGTTGTGATTGAACAGGACACACAGGTGAGGTACCAGTTCACTCTGTACTTCATGTAGAACACAGCCAGGGATATTGTCAGGTCCCATAGAAGCTGTATTCTTGGCCTTGGACAGTGCTGTTTTAATCTGCACAGCAGTAATACTGGGTGCCTGGCAATCTACCGGTATTGTGATTGGTCCTTTTGGGGGGAGGTAAAGTTAGCAATGAATCTGTAAGCAAGTATATTGGCAATATCTGATGGCTCGGTAGAGGAAGGTACCATTTTGCAGTAACTCAGAGCAAATCTGAGTATTGCCATGGAGGTTCTTTACATAACTATAGAAGGCCTTGTGCTTGCCTTTACTATCTGCTGCAATTCTGTTTTCATAGCTAGCTTTAGAGGATTTGATGAGGGGTCTCAACCTTTTGTTGAGGCTGATAAGGGAGTTTTTCCAGTCTTGGCACTTCGCCTTATTCCGCATCAGTTTCCTCCTTCTGTTGTAGAGTTTGTTTATGGCAGGGGACCACCAGATTGGCTTCCTTTTTATGAGGAGAGCATCTTAGTTCTATTGGGTATGGCGTTTTCCATGCATTTGTGTACGTGTTCATACAGTGCATTGGTGTATGATTCGGCAGTCATGCAACTATTCTCCATTTGCATGGGTGCCGTGAAGTTAGCCACCTCTGTTTTTAGGAGCCCAAAGTTAGCTTTGAAGAAGTTTTTCATGGTGGTTACCTTTGTGGGGCATGGGGGGTGGGAGGGATGTGGATTTCCAAAGTGATTAGTTTGTGGTCGGATCTAACCCAGGAGGAGTTGACTATTGGTGTAGAGCAACGGTCGCTCATGTTAGTAATGACCAGGTCAAGGATATTGCTACCTCTAGTGGGGGTAAGAACAAGCTGGTCCAGAGCATTGGAATTAATGAATTCCAGAAAGCATTGGGCAAGTGTATTGGTACATGAGTAGTTTTCCCAGTTAATGGAGGAGTAGTTGAAGTTGCCCAGTATGAGAATGTTAGGTTGGACCCTAATATTATCCAGGGTGCTTAGGAACATGGAGTGTGAGTCTTGGGACATGCTTGGGGACCTATAGCAGGCTACGACCTAAATCGCTGTCTTACCCAGTGTTAGCTGCACCTGAAGTATCTCAGATGTGTTATATTGGGCTACCAGTCTGGAGGTGTGCTCATCCTTTATGAATATGGAAACACCACCACCTCTGGAGCTTCGGTCCAAGTTCTGGGACCGAAAGGTGTGGAATGAGTTATAGCCTGGTAGTGCAGGGGTGCTTTCTGCTGCCTTGAACCAGGTCTCTGTTACAGCACAAGTGTTGATGTTTTCCATTTTAAGGAGTGTTTTGAGCGAGTGCATTTTGAGATTTAGACTTCTAGCGTTGAGCAGCATGACTCTCAGATTGAATCTGTTTGTAGCTGTCATGGTGGTAATTTGGCCTTTGGAACACAGCCTACAAAAGGCACTATAAGGTGGCAAGAGCCTTGGCCAGTATCTGGAAGCCCAAGGGTGACAGATGCAGGCCATCTCTGGCAAAGCATCAAGGTCTGTCAATCATGTCATCACAGGCAGACAGATACTGGATCCCCTTAAATGACACCAAAAACTTAGTCAGTTGTTGAAATCAATCATTTTCTGCTTGTACTGTGGTATCATTCTGGGTGATGGTAGGATGCTGCTCAGGGCTAGGGTCATACCCGCCTGGGCTACATAATCCAAGAGCTCCTCCATGTCTCTTTTTATGTAGTTCATGGGGGTACGTCTCAAGTCATTCACACCCACAAGTACAATGACAGAGTCATATTTGTATCTGTTGTTGAGGGACCTGACTGCGTGCGTTATGTGGTGGATCCTGGCACCTGACCGGCAGCTGACAGTTACTTTCTCCTTATTCAACCTAGTGAGTGGGACATCAGTGTGCCTCACTATCGAGTCACCTATGACTAGTGTGTTGGGCATGCTGTTTTGCATTAGAGGCTTTGGGTGAGTGGCACACTGTTTAGGAGAGTTATGTGTCTCGTCATTAGTGTTGAGTTGTGGTGGTCAGTTGCATTTCTGCCTTGGAGATCTCTGCTGTTTGTGTAGATTTTTATTGAGACCCTGCACAAAGGTGGGTGTGTGGTTTCTGTTTTTATGTGAAGATGGTGCTGGTGTATGTTCTGATGGGCTATGTGTTCCATGTGGTGTGGTGCAAGTGTTGACCTTCTCCTTTTGACCAGCTATTCCGGTCTTGGCTGGGGAGTGCGTGGCTTCCAATTTGGATATATAAGTGCATCTCTCACAAGTCTGAGTTTTGGAAGGTAAGAGGAGAGGGTTGTCAGTGTACATGAGGCAGTTGCTACATTGCCTCAGGATGCCCAAGTTCACCAGTTTAATAGGAGATAGCACAGGGAACTGACCTTTAGACATGCCTGGAGGGGTGGGCCTTAATAAATACTGGAGCTGTTTCCTTGTAGAACATTTAGTGCTGGTAGCACTTTTGTGTGCTACAATAATTGCCACAAGAAGTCTGGTAAAGGGCTAAACTAATAAGCTAGTAAAAGAGCAGGAGAGGAGAGAACTGGCAGCAGATCTAAGGGAAAAACGGAAGAGCAGACTTTGGCACCGCTCAGAAGCTTACAAACAGTCCTGGATACAGCAAATCTGTATCCAGACTAGATTAGTTACAGGAAAGGTTGGAAACAAGTGCAGATGTGGACTTTTAATCCAGAAAGTTGAAAGAGATGGAAAAAAAATGCCCAAACAGCCAATAAGCTACTATTTCTGGTTCAGAAACCAGTCCTCCTGTGGTAAATAGGCTACTTAGTGCTTACCATTCCCACTGATAAGCTAGAAGGCTTCCCTCCAACACAGAAAGGCTTGGGCTCAAAAGCTTACCAACAGTCCTGGATACAGCAAATCTGTATCTGGACTAGGCTAGTTACAGGAAAGGCAGGAAACAAGCTTAGATTTTTTTTCAAAAAGCAGCTAAAATAGCACTAAAAATAAAACAAATACTGTTTAAATAAATGCAATTTATTTGAAATGTGTGAAAGTAGCTGACTCCAAGTCAGACTGCTAATTAGTCACAAGTGGAGTCCTATAGGGTTCGATCCTGGGTACTGTCCTGTTTGGTATCTACTTCTCTGAAGTCCAGGCCAACATGAATAGACTCTGGCTGACAAAGTTCGCAGACAATTGCAAGTTGGGAGTGTGTCTTAATGTGATGTAATGTTATGTATGTTTAACTTTGAAAATAATGTTATGTTTTGTAAAGTAGCAAACAACAAAATGGACTATACTCCACAGGGTAAATGCCTCGTTGATAAAATTCAGCAAGAAAATCAAACCAAGACTCAGGATTACAATGAGGCAACCAGGCCTTTGGCTGAAAAATTCAAACAGTATATATTCTTCAAACAGAAGGATTTATCCAAGTAACAACAAGTCCAGTCTGTGTAAAATTCACAACTCACAGTTCATTTATTTGAGTGACATAAAAACGGTAAGCGGTTTCGCTAGATAGCTTCCTCAGACCTTCAGAAGGTCCGTTGAAAATGGACATGTATCCAGTCGGACTATCCCAGTCAACAAATGTAAAATAAATAAAATAAATAAATAACTACTAACTCCCCAAGTGATGTTGACATCCTACAGAATGGTCTCACTGTGACCAATGACTGGTGTCAGAACCATGGCCTTAAGCTCAATGCCAAAAAATGTGTCATCATCCCCTTTGAGAAAAACCCGGTTCCCATGAATGACCACATTGATGGTAGTCCACTGAACACAGAAGGCATTATAAGAGATCTGGGAACACAGGCTGATAGCAACCTCTCTTTTGATCACCACATTGCCACTGTGGTCAAAAAGTCCTTCTGTGTAGCACATCTCATTACTAAGGGTTTTGCATCCAGGAAGAAAAAGGTTATTGTCTCCCTCTACTCTTTCCTCATTAGGCCAATCATTGAGTACAATGCCCGATTTGGCATGTACCTCATTAGACACCTGCAACAACTGGAGAGGCCACAAAAGTACCTCACAAAGAGGATCCTAGGCTTTAACCACTTGTCCTATATGGACAGACTCAAAAAAACTCCAACTATTCTCTGTCTCATATCACCTACGTAGAAGCGATCTCTGCTTGACTTACAAAGCCATGTCTGACCTAGTTCTGTTAGAAATCCTACATCTAAAGAAATCCTAATCCCTCCACACCACACACTCCAGAGACCTCAACCTCATTACCACAATTAACAGAACATGCTGGAGGTACAGGTTCATAACCCAGAGACTGCCCATGCTATTGAACAGACTTCCCATACTTGTCAAGCAGAGCACCTCACAGACCCTCTTCAAGAGAAATCTTGATGAGTGGATGGATAACAGAAAATTCACCCCGGGATAACTCCACTGGCTCTGCTCGACAGAGGCACTGGGAACTAAGGTTGGGTGGCACTATGCCATGGTAATGCTATGGCTAGGCTTGTAAAGGCCCCAGGGCTATTAGCTTAGTACACATCTATGAACCTATGAACCTATGTATTCTGAACTAAATTCAATTGTTGCTTTATTCAACTCTGAACAGTTAAGAAGTGGCAAAATTATAGTTATCAGCTGAGAAGCACACTCAGCACTCAGTCAGAACACAAGGATATATATATATATATATATATATATATGTATATATATATATATATATATGTGTGTGTGTGTGTGTGTGTGTTTAGTAAAGTGCTAGGGGAGGAAGGAGAAGCAGAAGATAATTCAAGGTTAAGAACCTAAGTGGGTTGGCCTTCTCAAATGTTCTCTCTGTAATAGGTAGAATGAACACTAGACTGGGAGGAGTGTCCCAGATCAAATTTACAGTAAGGGTGGGCAACAGCAAAGCCACCAACTATAACAAACACCACAGGAATAGGATGGGTGGGAGGGAGAAAACCAGTTTCAGAAGAGATAGGGCTATTTTAAATCAGCAAGGCTTGAAGCAATCAGATAACAAAAATGTTGCTAGACCAGTTTTATAAACTTTAACACCACCACAGAAATGGGGGGGGGAGGCAGTTTCAGAAGAGATCAGGAACAAAAAAAAAACAATGCCAGCAAATATATAAAATAATTCAGTCAGCAAATATATAAAATAAATCTGGCAAAAATTAAGACAATGCAGAGCTCTGAAAAGTTAAAGTGCCAAGAATTATACTATCACCAATTATATTTCTAGATTGTTTGAGAGAACTCTTAAATCAGAACACAAGGAGTTTCTAACAGTGTATGCTGGAATTTACAAACAGGGGCTATTTTAAATCAGCAAGCCTTGAAGCAATCAGATAACAAAAAAGCTGTTAGACCAGTTTTATAAACTTTAACACCACCACAGAAATGGGGGGGGGGGGCAGTTTCAGAAGAGACCAGGAACAAAAAAACAATGCAAGCAAATTTATAAAATAATTCAGTCAGCAAATATATAAAATAATTCAGGCAAAAATTAAGACAATGCAGAACTCTGAAAAGTTAAAGTGCCAAAAATTATACTTATCACCGATTATATTTCCAGATTGTTTGAGAGCACTCTTAAGTCAGAACACAAGGAGCTTCTAACAGTGTATATAGGAATTTACAAACAGGGGCTATTTTAAATCAGCAAGCCTTAAAGAAATCAGGATAACATAAAAGCTGTTAGACCAGTTTTATAAACTTTAACACCACCACAGAAATGGAGGGGGGCAGTTCCAGAAGAGATCAGGAACAAAAAAACAATGCCAGCAAATATATAAAATAATGCAGGCAAAAATTAGGACAGTGCAGAACTCTGAAAAGTTAAAGTGCCAAGAATTATATTTATCACTGATTATATTTCCTGATTGTTTTTGACATACTTCTGTCCATGATATATGCTATATAAATACAGTCTATAGATCAGTGTTGTCTTGGTGAGATTTTGTGAAAACAGGGTCCACCTCATGAAGGTACTCACCAAGACTTGAGGATGAATTCAATTTTAGCACTGCTCTCCTTTGCTTGCTGACTTTTCATCTCTCTTTCTGTTTGAGTTTGCTGATGTGATTGCAGAATAATTTATCACTGCTTTTAGTCCTTTAGACCAAGTTGAGTTTATAGATCTGGAAGATTTGATAAGAAAATGCAATCATTTTGTTAGTTTATTTAACCTAAACAATATTTTATGACTAAGGTATATTTTGAACTTAGTTTATATTTTTTTCTGTTCTACATCTTATAACGTTTGTGATTTCACAAAAGGTTTTTGTTGAATTTAGCTAGATATTTGTTTCTTATCAGTATGTACTCATGAGTGCAGGAATTAATAATGCCATAGAGCTCAGTGACAGTATCTTGAGCTGACTTATTTGGGGTATTGAAGGTGACGTTCCAGTCAGTTTTCCTAAGTAATATGTCATTTATTGCCTCACAATTCCAACTTGCAAAGTCTGGGAAGAATGATTTTTTGATTGAACTTGATTCTACACTTGAGCCAAAGATGATAATTTCATGATCTGTGTTAATTACAAGGAGTATAACCAAGGGTCAAAGGCAGAAAGGTACAAGTTCTGCTAATACAATGTCTAAGATGCCACCCTCTGTTGTCAGATTTCACACCATTTGTTACACACTGTTTTGCTTCACATAATCAGTTCATATTTGGTCACTTTTATTTGTTGTGGAGCAATCCAGTCATTTTACACGATTAAAATTAAAGATGTTTATTGAGTTTTGCATCTTGGAATTTATTCAGGAACCTCATAGTCGGGGGAGGGAGCAAGGGTTGATGTTTATATGCACTGCAGTATGCACTGATGTTTTAGTTTAGTTTTTGTAAATAAGTTGCAAGCAGAACTTCACAGGACATCAGTTTCCAAGGGTATGATTGTGTCTTTATTTTCTATTTTTAATTTCTTAGAGATAACAGACGCTTCATGGTGAAATATTTCTTTTTACATATAAAAGTCAATAATGTAACAAGCGCTTATGGTAGTTATTAGAGTATACATGATAAAAATCAAAAGCAGAACAACTTCTACTCCTTTCCAGACTGACTACACAATAAATACAGTAAAGTCAATATCCTCTTTCAAATTCTATTTATGCAACACACAAACATGCCAGACCTATCTGTTAGAATGACTTTGATTTGTGCAGTCCTTAAATGTTACAGTTTCGGAATATTTATCTATTTTGATTTATTCACTGGGGTAGAACACTGAACCAAAAGGAGGCTCAGCCAGGGAAAAAGAAAATAAACTAACATTTAAACAATAGTGATATGCGCTGTGATGCCCCACCACTGGCCCAGTAATTAAGGACCCTCAATCCTCACCACTGGCAACAGTGGGGATATACACACTGGGAGGATGACAAGTAACACACACAAACTAATTCCAGATGCAGCTCTCTGCATCAAGTGCAATTTCCCTTACGAGCACACAGAGACTACAGTCAGTCTGGGGCTGGTTTCTCCCTCTTTTTCCAGATCTCCAGTAAGACTCCCCACTGGCACAGCTATAGAGTTGAGATCTCAGCTGAGTGGCCAAGCCAAGACCTCCAGCACCCTCTCTGTCCAACCAGTGCTCCATGTCCCTGCACAAGTAGCTGACACATACACTCTATGAGATATGATTTATACACACACACACACACACACACACACACACACACACACACACACACACACACGTGCGCGCATGCACCCGCACACATACACACACACACACACACACACACACACACACACACACACACACCTGGGAAAGTCTGGCACAGGTTTACTAAATATGCCCCCCCCCCTTGCCCAGACTATAAGGTAGTTATTACTGCCACTAGCCAATTTTTTATTAGATACTTTAAGGCCCTTAACAAAGGGTGTCCAGTCTTACTGTTTATTGCTACTATTAATCCAAATGGTAGTTTGACCAAAAGCAAGGCTATTAGGAGTGACCCACAGTGTCACCAAATAAATATGCAAGTACTCCCAGAACTTAAATATGTCTCACAAATATCAGCCACAATGATAGATTTAAATATATATTAATAATACATAATAAAATAACAAGAAAATACTCAGTAAATAAACACAGTTACATCAGAGTTCAAAATCACAGGAAATACTTAAAACAACATTGCAGGACAGTCTCAAATAAATAAAGAAAACATCTAAGCTATACTTCACTATGTTCTTGTCTGAATCTAAGAGAAACTACTGTGCTGTAGTTAGCTTACTTACAGAGCAACAAGCAGGCAGATGTGGTGAGTGCATGTTCTTGTCAGGTCAAAGACAAAATACAGAACACTCTGTCTCTCTCAGAGAGTTCTTAAATTAATATCTCAAATGTTACTGCTGGGTTAGCTTGCAGGATGACATCGCTTCTTGCCATCTGACTTTAGTTCCCAAGTTAAACCCCCATTGCTAGAAACTGCCAGCCTTTAGCATCTACCTGTGAAAAATATATAACCCTTAGATCTATGCAGCTACTCAAAGACATAAAGCAATAACACACTTAGAAGACAATGCAGAAGGCTACCTAGTTTTAGACATCCTGCCTCCTTGCTGCATTGAAACCATTTTTATGGTGCAGTTATAAAATAATGTAATTTCAACTATTTTTCTGAAGTTTTGCAAGTTAGCCTCCTATGTTCCAGTTCCCACTATTAAAATATATACATTTACATAGTTACAATAGTTTATATACACTTCTGTTCTTTTCCATTAGGGTACACTGTGGATACATCTTTAAACTAAGTACTGTACAAACCCTTTTCACACAATTCTGTACCAGCAGTTTGACATACACATAACATACAGTTCCAATACATTTGTAACACAAGCGTATGAATCATGTTGACATTTAGAATTGATATATCATTATTTACAAAATTCCAGCTAGCTGGGCTGTCGGTATCTCCTTTTGTTACATGCACATCAGAATAATATGTGAAAATAATGAATTGTATGCCAAGTTATTCCCATTCCTAAGATTTCTTCTCCTTGCTTATTTTTCAGTCTTTCAGTTAAAAACATGGACAATGTGAGTTTCCTCATTGTGTTTCTTTTTCTACCTTGAAATACCTTCACTGCTTTTTGTTTCACTCTTTTATTACAGTATATTACAGCCATACATGTTAGAGTTCAGCAATTTGTTTCACATGAAATGGCAGGTATGCAGTACAACCCATTACATTTGCATTCATATGATCCAAAGCTAACATGTCAAAAAATTAATGCTATCCTATTGGTATAAATAGATAATAAACAGATGGTCCAACATAGTATATCACAGTTTGATATGTTTACAAAAAGAGCAGTTTTTTTCTTGCCTCTAGTATAAATCAGTATATCATGTCTTCTTCATCACGCAGTCTGGTTTGTTTAGTTTACATACAGTGCATCCATACCTGCTTTTGTTCATCTGTGTTGCATCAAAGTTTTCTGGGACATCCTGTTCCTTCATTATTCGAGTATTATCATGGAGAATCTTGTTCCCGGGTTTGTCCAATCTATTTATTGTTATTTTTATTGCAATCATCACCAAAACATAATGTTGAAATATGTAAACAAGATGTACTTTGTAAAACCACAGAAGAAAAACAGTGAACCATGGTTGTTTATATATTAGATAGCTTTATAAGAGGAATTATTATTTTATATGCTGTAAACAACTGCACACATTTATCAAGAAGTGTTGATGTGCAGGACAGCTGTCATTTTGATACATACACTTCACTCCAAGCTTCCAAAATATTGTAAAATACTTTAAGGTATTATATGTTTCAAAAGTGCCACATAGAAATTGAATTATGCTACTGTTTTGTTTTGTTTCAGATGAGGGGGTGGGAAGTATCAGTTCTGTGTACAGAGGGTTCAACATTATATATAGGTAAGGAATTGGTTTATTTATGCTTACTACTCCTTTTTACAAATTCCATTCATGTTAACATACTAGCTCAACTCATACCATATAAAGGCATTAGCAGAGTTACTATTAGGCATTATGTAATTGTCTTGGTATTCATATGCAAATTAATTATCATGCATATTTCTTCCATTGCTCATTGTGGTAGGTCTACATCCGTTTAAAATTCATTCTTTTCTTTGAATCCCTGGTATTATCACATATATACAATTTTTATTTCTCTACATATGTCCTGATCAGCTCTTGAAAATGCTTTACTTGTAATCAAGTGCATCAGATTGATTCTCACGTATTAAGAATTGCAACTACCGTTAAGCTCAGTACATCATATAATTTTAAACCTAATGCTTTAAAACACACTCTGAATATTAATTATTATACTACCAATGCTTTGTTTTTGCTGTGGTTTATACCAAGGTCATGGGTAAAAGGCTGATGCTATTTGGACCAGCTCGCTTATCTAGTTAACACATGCAATAACATAAAATCAATAAAATAAAATTATATCAGAAAATG
Organism: Protopterus annectens; assembly: GCF_019279795.1. NCBI lineage: Eukaryota > Metazoa > Chordata > Ceratodontiformes > Protopteridae > Protopterus > Protopterus annectens. The sequence continues at coordinate 1,338,252,135 of NC_056726.1, forward strand.
AGGGAGTAGAAAGTATTTGAATAAAATAGAATTGCAGGTGGAAGGTCTATTATGGTGTCTAAAACAGACATTTGCTAACAAAGCTAAAGGCTTATAGTGGAATAAAGGAATCTGTGAGCTGATTTGTTCAATTAGGAGCTGTAAAGTAATACTTTTCAGGTGAAAGCCAGGTGTTACAGCAGTGAATGGGTAAACAGAGTGTCCAACTTATCCAACATGAGGAAGAAATAAATATGTTGTGGCTATCTGTTTGTCTGTCAGAGAATTAAAAGACTACAATGATAATTTACAAAACAGGCTAAGAAGAAATAATGTATAGCTCATCATTAGCAGAAGATGTGGAAGGCAAAGACACAATGTAATTTGTTGAATTGGTTGGTCAAGCTGGAAGGAATACATTTTCAAGTGGACCATAGGTTGGTAGAAACACATCAAGCCAGAGGTACTGCAGACATTTTATTTTTACATATTGCAGTCAGTGGTTCAAGGTCTGGATAATATTTTATTTTATTTATTTAACATCTGTTTACCAGGAAACTCTGATTGAGACAGAGCCCATTTTCAGCAGAAGACCAGGGAGAAATTTTCCAGGTACATGTCTTTGGAATGTGGGAGAAACCCAGACCACTGGGAGGATACCCACTTGAACGCAGGGAGGACATGCAGACTCTGTACAAAAAGTAACTCAGCCAAGAATCAAACAGGAGAACCTCTTGCTGTGATGTGACAATGCTAACCACTGTGTCATTGCACCACCCATGGTGTAGTAAATACGAACTTGTCCGTGGATGAAAGGTAAGTGTGAAGAAAATTTCTTGACAGAGGTGCACCAAACTAGGAGAATAATCTTTCCAGACATGGAATGTATATGATGTGAGGGGGCAGCTGTGAAGTTAGTTTCACTAGAGCTTGTGGACAAACCCTTTATAAACACCCTCTCTCCATAAGTCTGCCCAAGTATTCGGAACACTATGTCTGGATAATTCCCATCAGTTTCTCCTGCCAGCCTGGTCAACATGGGCATACTGAGACAGTGTAGCAACTGCCTCATGTTTACTGACAGCCCTCTTCTCCAAGCACATAATTCTTCTACTTGCGAGAAATGCATCTACATCAGTAACCTGGAATCCATGCTCTCTCATGCCACAGCCAGTACTCCTGACAGAGAGGAAATTGCCAGCACAAACTCCACACCACTCACATCACATAGCCAAGCACAACACACATCCACCTATTCAAAAGTCCTCAATAAAAACTTACCTAAACAGCAGAGACCTCCAAAGCACACTCACAAACATTATACACATAAAACCAAACGCATCACACACAGCAGACAGCACACCAGTGTCTCACAAACACAGCCCATTAGGTAAAACAGTAAACCATCACAGCCCACAAGGCATAACAATAAACCAAACATACTAGTCATTGCTGACTCAATTGTGAGACACACTGATGTCCCCCTCACCAGGCTTGACAAGGATAAGGTCACAGTCAGTTGTCTGTCTGGTGCCACAATTTGCCACATCATGCGCACACTTAAGTCTCTCCACAAGTACAAGTCTGACTCTGTCATTGTCCATGTTGGTGTGAATGAGTTGAGACATATCTCCCCGTACTATATGAAGAAAGACATGATTGAGCTCTCAGAGTATGTGTCCCAGGCAGGTATGACCCTAGCCCTAAGCAGCATCCTACTTTCACCAAGAATTATACCACAATACCAACAAAAAATAATTTTCTTCAACAATTGGCTTAGTTTCTGGTGCCATTCCAGGGGATCCAATATTTGTCTGCCTGGGATGACATGGTTTGACAGGCCTCTAGGCTTTGCCAGACATGGGCTCCATCTGTCACCACTAGGATTCCAGTTACTGGCCAAGGTCCTTGCCTCCCCCTATAGGCAATATCCAAAAGACAAATTTTCCAACATAAAAGATCTGTCAAAAAGCAAATTGAAGGTCATGCTGCTTAATGTTAGGAGCCTTAACCTGAAAATACAGTCACTGGAGGCTCTCCTTGCACTGGAAGATGCCAATGTCTGTGTGGTCACAGAAACTTGGTTCAGAGCTGTGGAGAGCACTCCTGCCTTAGCAGGCTATACCTCATTCCACACATTCTGACCCCAAAATGAGGTTGGGAAGACTAAGCTTGGTGGAGTCTCTATCTTCATTAAGGACAGGCACACCTCCAGACTGGTTTGTCAGCATGATGCACTGGAACTATTCCAGGTGCAACTGATAGTTGGCAAGACACCCATCCAAGTTATATCCAGCTATAGACCTCCTCCCATGGCTCAGGACACCCACTCCTCTTACCTGGCTCTACTTGACTCCATCAAGGTACCCCCCAACACCCTGATCCTTGGTGACTTCAACTACCCCACCATAGACTGGGTGAACTATTCCTGCACTAATGCAGCCACTTACGATTCCTTGACTTCATCAGTTCTAATGCACTAGACCAGCTCATTTCATCCCCCACAAGGGGAAAGATAATATTCTGGACTTGGTTCTCACCAGCATGGGCAACCTCTGTACCACTCCCATGGAATCTTCCTCCCTGGTGAGATCAGATCATTGGACTATCTCATTTGAAGTTTCTATCCCACTCAACCACCCTCCAGCCACACTCACACTAAAAGAACTTCTCAAAAGCTGACTACAATCTCCTAAGGGAGGGTGTCAGCAGCTTCACTCCACTGCCTCCTTCAGACTTGCAGACAACTATGCTGAAAAGTACACCAATGCAGTATACAAGCACCTGTATAACTGCATGGACTTAGCCATACCCAAGAGAGCTAAAACCTGCTCCACAAGGAAAAACAAACCTTTTTGGTGGACATCCTCTATTAACAGGCTTTACAACAAAAGGAAGAAACTGTTGTAAAAAGGAACAAATTCCAAACTGGAAAACTCCTTCATTAGCCTCAACAAGCAAATTAGATCACTACTGAAAACCTTCAAAGACAATTATGAATCGAAACTAGCCTCCAAAACAAAGGGAAACCACAAAGACTTCTTCGGTTACTTCAGAAACCTCCAAGGCAAGGCCCAGGCTTGTTCTGAATTACTACTTAACAGTATCACTTACACTGATCCTGTTGACTTAGCCAACCTGCTAGGAGATAGGTTCAGTGCAAACTTCACCCCCAATCCCCCCAAACACCCTTTTGACATCCTTGACACTTGTCTCGCACATCATATCTCCATAGATCAAGTGTTAAAGGCCCTATCCAAGCCATGGGTCCTGGTAGTATCCCAGGCTGTATTCTGCACCATCTGCAGCAAGAACTGGCTTCGCCATTGAGCACCCTATTTAACCACATCCTAAGTATAGGCTTCATTCCAGCAGAGTGGAGAACTGCCATCGTCATCCCCTTAAACAAAGGTGGTTCCACTAATGACCCTGGAAACTATCACCCCATTAGCTTGACAAGTTTAATCTATAAAGCCATGGAGTGTATTATTATTATGGATCTCATAAACAAGGACATAGACAATCTCCAAGCACTTAACCCCACCCAGTTTGGATTTGTCAAGGGAAGATCTTGCCTGTTGAACCTGGCTGACTTTTTTGAGACTGTCACCAAGGCCCTGGATGAGGGAAAGTCAGTACATACAACTTACCTTGACTTGGCCAAGGCCTTTGACACAATCCCCCACTCGGGCATCATCAAGAAGCTAACACAACTTGGTGTAAATCCCTGTCTCATCAGGTGGGTGGCCAACTGGCTCACCAACAAGACCCTCAAGGTCAAATAGGTGCCTCCACATCTGATAGCAGACCTGTCACTAGTGGAGTTCTCCAGGGATCTGTCCTGGGACCCCTACTGTTTGGCATCTACTTCTCAGAGGTCCCGGCAAAGACAAAAGGGCTGTGGCTGATCAAGTTTGCGGACGGCTGTAAGTTGGGTGCTGTCATTGACTCCCCACATGATGTTAACATACTGCAAGAGGGTCTCACAGCAACTAATGACTGGTGCCAAAGTTATGGCCTCAAGCTAAATGCAAAAAAAAAAGTATCATCCTACCATTCAGCAAAAACTCGACCCCTACTGATTACCACATCAACGGCAATCCACTAAGCACACAGCCTGTGGCAAGAGACCTGTGTACTCAGGTTGATAACCATCTCACATTTGACCATCATATAGTCAGAAAAGTCTTTTACTTGGTTCATCTCATAAGTAAAGGAGTACATCCAGAAAAAAGGAGGTTACTAACTCTCTATATTCCTCCCTCATTAGACCAATAATTGAGTATAACACCCAGTTTGGTACGTATCTCTCCAAACATCTGCAGCAACTGGAAAGGCCACAGAGATATCTCACAAAGAGAGTCTATGGCCTGCAAAACCTGCCCTAAGCAGACAGGCTCAAATCACTGTCACTCAGTATCATACAGATTGCTCAGAGGTGATCTGTATCTCGCTTACAAGGCAATCTTGGACCCTGCCCTACTAGAGATGCTCCATATCTGTAAGTCTAACTTCTCATGCATTACCCACTTAAAAGGCCTAAATGTAATATGCAACATCAAAAAACCTGCTGGAGAGACACGTTTGTCCCCCAGGGCTGCCCCATCTCTGGAATAGACTTCCCATACACATCAGAGTGCCTCACTGACCCTCTTCAAGCATAACCTTGATGAGTGGATGGGAAAACACAAATTTGTCCCAGGGGTTCCACCTTTGTCCCTCATTGACAGTGGTGACTGGTTTCTTTTTGGGGATAAACTCTTGGCTAGACTTGTAAGGACCCCAGGACCATTAGCCTAGTAACCTCCTATGATCCTTTGATCCTATGATATATGTGTGTGTGTGTGTTTGTGTGTGTGTGCGTGTGTGTGCGTGTGTGTGTGTGTGTCTGTGTGTGTGTGTGTGTGTGTCTGTGTGTGTGTGTGTGTGTGTGTGTGTGTGTGTGTGTGTGTGTGTGTGTGTGTGTGTGTGTGTGTGTGTGTGTGTGTGTGTGTGTGTGTGTGTGTGTGTGTGTGAGTACCTACTACTTGATTGAAATATGGAATGTGCAAATGCATTCTGTGATGGGTAAAGTCATTGAATAGAATAAATTTCAATCAGATTAACTGGAAGGCTGATATTTTTGCAAGATCCCCTTTCCCGGTATTGTTCAGTCTCAGAGTTGGTGTATTTAACTAGTAGGGGGATTGAGGGGATGCTGTCAATCTAAAGTCTTCACTTTATAATACCTTAAACATACCTTACACATATTACAAGACTGATGCTGTTATGGTTTGTGAAACACTGTTAAAGAACAATGACTGGAAACCAGTTCTGTCAGGGTATAAATATTTTCACTGTAAGAGACATTCTAACAAAATATCAGGTGGAGGTTTATGATAGGTATTAAAGATAGTTGTGAGATCTGTGAATATTATATGTTCAGTGATGACACCAATACTATAGATTGTGCAACTGTGACAATAAAGATAACCCTGGAGCGGAGCATATAACAATTGTTGGAGTATATAGACCACCAAAGTCAAGTGCTGGTAACCTAGAGGAATTCATATATTTCTTGCATGAAATACCAGGAAGGGGGATACTAATGGTTAGGGGTTACATTTACCAGAAACAGACTGGAATAATATTGATAATATTGATTCAACAGCATTAGCAAGGAAAGTATTTACAACATACAAATTTTACCACTGTTAATGTGCACTGATTATGGGGTTATAAAGCTTTATTCTTTGCTGGATAATTCTGCCAAACTGCAATCTAAACCAATACACAGAAGGTTAATAACCAGCTATATGGAAGCAAAACTATCACATGTAAAACTAATTGGAGTGATGCATTCAGTGGAAAAACTGCAGAAGGCGTGTATAAAGTCTGAAACAGCAATTTTTTGAATGCAAAAAAATCAAAACAATATTTAATATCAGGATCTAGGCATATAATGTCAGAAGGATATATTTCCATAAGAATGAGACACTTTATTAAGCTGAGACAAAAAAATATAAGTAGAAAAGAGGTCAAACTACAACTTTAAAAAAATGAAATAAGCACACTGGACAAACAAATTAAACATAGTGTGAGACAAGATCAAGAAAAAATTGAAGGAAATGTATATAATGATATTCAGCATAATAGGAAACCATTTTATAGATACATAATATATGGAAGGAGTAAAGACACACAAACTGATAAACTGTATATAGATTCTAAAATGTATTCTCAGACACAACAGATTGTAGATATAGTTACAAAACATTATGCAAAACAGTTTGGCTCCACAAAGGGGGAGATAAGCTATCCTAGTGGTATCCAGGTAATCTCAGATACTGAAATCAAATTAGATCATAGTGAAAAAGGACTGCACAAACTGGACCCAAACAAAGCACAGGGAGGAAGTGGAAGTAGTAATAATGACCTCAGAACACTTCAGCAAGAACTTACTGTACCATTATATCTAATATTGACTAGGTCACATTAATATGGCGAGATTCCTGAAGATCAGAGACATGGACTTACTAAACCCGTCTTTAAGAGAAAGAGGAGTAGAATACGTGTTGTGGAGAAATAATAGAGACGGTAATACTGGATAAGTTATTGCTAGAACTGAAAAAGTTGGGAATTGAAACCATATATCAACACGCATTGGTTGAAAAGAGATCTATTACCACCTGTAACATGTTCTTAACAATATAATAACACCTCTGAATGAAAAATTGTGCAGTGATGTAATTTATGCAGATGTAACTTTAGCATTTGACTGGGTCTTACACAAACTCTGCTCAATAAATTAGAACAATTAGAACAACTAGGTACTGATGTACTCTTGATAAGATGGATAGCTGCATGGCTTACAAATAGGACATGGCAAGTATCATACAGCAATTGGACAGGTGAAATTCTTGGTTGCAGTCAGGGTGTCTCAAAGGGATCTGTCCTAGGCCTATACTTGTTTAGATTGTATCTTTCAGATGTATCTTTTTCATCTGAGGTGTTCTATCTGTATGCAGATTACTTGAAATTGGGTAAACAAATTACATATATTACAGAGAGAGCATGTCTGCAAAAGAACTTGAATAAATTAACAATTTGGGCACAGAAGAATAATATGCTGATGAATACATCAAAAACTATGTATATGAGATTAGGAGATATAAATTGAAAGGTGAATATTTAATACAGCATACAGTGACTGAAATTGTAGATGCATTTAAGGACCTGGGGATATGGGTAGATCCAGCTTTGAGTTTTTCTAATTACATCAGCCAACTGTTAATGATAATTATAGAACTGTATGTTGTATAAAAAAGATTTATAAAGTCTAGCAAATGATGTCATTGTTTGTTAGTTACATTAGACTCAAACTTGAGTATAAAATAACAATATGGAAACCTTATAAGAAAGCAAGCATGTGTAAACTGGGAAAGAATACAGTGGAAATATACCAAGGGCATTCATGGATGTGACAATGTATTATGAAAGACTAAAATATCTAAACTTGTACAGTGTCTCATATAGATATTTAAGAGGGGACCTTATTCAGGTATATAGGGCATTTAGAAACAACTGCCACTGAGAATGTTTGGGGTTATAAAAACATAGTAGTAAATCATCAGACAACATTTGCAGATGATTCTTTAGGAATGGAAAGTGTATTAACTGGTTCTCTGAGAGCAGCTGATGCATGGAACAGACTACCAAATTACATTAAAGTGAGTACTAGTTTAGAACAGTCTGGACACTTATTATGGGAACAAATGTTTTGGTATACAGACAAGCTAGAAGGGTATTAATGCCCGTGCTTGAAATATTTGTATGTATACATGCAGATAATGCCTTAAGGCTTCTGAATGCCCATTATTTTTTTACTTTCATATTTTTAAGTCTTCAATGATACATTCTGGCTGCTTTACTATCAACATTTTGGATGGCATTCACTCAAACTAGGATAGTCGAAAGGCTATTTTCCAGTTCACAGAAGGCCGAACTGAAAATGATCAACTCCACAACAGCGAATGCTAGTGTGCCTTCGCTGTTGTGAGGTCGACAGTCTGTTTGGAGATAGCAGTATAGTGCTCAGAGTTTGTATATATAATTAGCAGGTGGTGTGGGGAATACAGCCCACCAACATGGGGTCGGCATGGGGGCTTGTTCCCCTGCAATACATTAGTTGGAAATGGCTGGAAGACAGGGTACGCTGGATAATGTCATGTACGTTGAATGACTAAATGTCATTACAGGTTTCGTTAATTTGCATGAATGATGTTTTTATTTTTGTTGTTATTTTTCTCAGAAGTGATCATATGACTAATAACGTTTTATAAATATGTTATTAAGCCATTCAAGCCAATAAAGCCAAACACAACTATTAGATAGTCAAGACTAACTTTGCTGGATCTTTCTTTTAAATTTTACTTAATGGCTTGTCTGTGTGTGGTCTTTTTCCAGTTTTGGATGTTATTTTTGGATATACTGCTGTCACCCTAATGTTATGGATATCAGGCTCGTTGTTAAGTTCTGTGTTTTAAGTACCACAAAACAATTCACTTTTACTGTAGTAACAAACTCAAAAAAAGTGCAAAACATGGCATATCTACAGCTAGTAGGGTTTTGCTTTATTGGCTTTAATGTACCAGTAAACACTTCAAAAAAGTGAAACTATGAAGTCAAGAGTTTCAAAAGCTATGGGAGTTTGTCCACACTATGTTCAGCCCACAACACCTTTAGAGAAATGGACTGATGGAAACAATTCAATCTCAAGACATTCTATGAAAGCGTGACTATTCTGGAAAGGCAGATTGCTGTTTCATTGCTCAGAAACAACACTACACACAATCAGTAAGACTGCCATTAGTACAATTTCTCATGGGAGAAAGCTTAATATCTAGATTTTCCCCCTATTATTTCTACCATTGATTCCTGAAAACAAACGGGGGGGGGGGTTGAGGTTGGCATAGTAGTTGAGGTGTTTAAGACACAAGGTACAGGGCTCATGTCCCACCTTTGGAAGGGAAATTTGCTAGGCTTAGAATGTCTTATGAACTACTTAAACTATGGCAGAGCTGACAAATAAAGCAAAAACTTTTTTTATTGTGAAACTGCCAGAAATTCACCTGATTTCAATGGAGAGTGTATGGACTTATTCAGACTCTGGTATTAGTCATAAAATACCTTTACAAGCCACTGTAATTGCTCATTCTAGTCAACACCAATTATACATTGCTCAGGAAGATGGCATACATTTATTCTAGAAACTAAGACATGTCCACAAACTACAAAGCTGTCATGTCATGAAATATTTGAAACAAATTATTGTTCAGAGAGTGTGAGAGAAAGAGAGAGAGAGAGACAGAAAATGAGAGACATAGTGAAGCAACTTCATCTGCTACATCCAAGCCTGAATCTGTTTCAGACAAGTTGAATTAAGCATATGCTAGCATACGCTGTGCTATTTACAAAATCTCTGCATAACCATATTGATAGCATGATACAGCAAGCTCTGCCCACTTGAATTAATAATAAGACAAACTCAAAAGACAAGCCACTCTGGTGGAATCACAGTATCAGTTATGCAACAAAAAAAAAAATCTTGGCCAAATGTAGGAGGAACAAAGCCCTACATACTAAAAGCCCCCTGACCAATCTAAACAGGTAGCTAAGAGGGTTAATTAATAGTTCAAAGACTAAATTTAAAGACAAAATAGCTTCTCAGGCAAAGGACAATCACAACACTTTCTATAGCTATGTCCAAAACCTCAGGGGAAATACGTAGCAATGTACAGAACTTATTGTAAATTGCATCACCCACGCTGAACTGGAGGCCATTGCCAACCTTTTGGCTGACAGGTTCAGCTCAAATTTCTCCCCCCATTCATCCCTCATTGTCCAAATGAAATGCCACATACCACAATCCCCCAACCATTACAAGGGAACAGGTCATCAATGCACTTTCCAAGGCCAGAAACACTGACTCAGTGGGATCAGATAACATCCTGGGATGCTAAATAAATTGCATGAAACATGGCCTCTCTGGTCCACTTGAATCACTTTTCAACTAGAGCCTACAGTTAGGTTTTGTGCCCAAGGAATGGGAAATGACTACAGTCATTCCCCCTCCACAAAGTTTTCCAACCACTGGTCCAGATAACCACAGCCCATAAGTCTGACCAGCCTCATATGTAAAGCCATAGAAAGAATCATCATGGGCATGATAAATGAGAGCATAGGTAGTCTGAAAATGTTGGACCCATCACAGTCCGGCTTTGTTAAAGGAAGGCCATGCCAATTAAATCTGGTGAACTTTTTTGAGAGGGTCACCAAGGTATTGGATGAAGTCAAGACTGTGCACACAGCTTACCTCAACCTGGCCAAGGCTTTTGATACAATACCCCACTCGGGCATTATACACAAGCTCACTAATTTAGGTATAAACCTTTTAATCACACACTGGATAGCCAACTGGCTCACTGATTGAGCCCAGAAGGTCAAAACAGGTGAGGCCACCTCCACCTAGAGGCCAGTCACTAGCTGAGTGCCCCAGGGCTTGTTCCTTTTTGGCATATATGTCTCTGAAATGGAAGCAAATGCTGAAGCTTTATGGCTGACTAACTTTGCAGATGATTGCAAGCTGGGGGGTTATCATTGACTCCCCTGCAGACACTAGCATTCTTCAAGAAGGGCTATCTCTGACTAACAAATGGTGCCAAAGCCATGGTCTTAAACTCAGTGCTAAAAAATGCATAATTGTACTTTTTAGGAAGTCAACCATCTAGGTTAATTACCATATTGATAATATGCCCCTAAGAGGCAACCTAGTGGTCAAGAATATGGTTATCCACATAGACAGTAGCCTTACTTTCAACCATCATGTGGCCACAGTGGTGAGGAAATCCTTTTATGTTGCGCAACTTATAAGTAAAAGCATGGCATCTAGGTCCAAAGATGTCATTATTCTTCTGTACTCTGTCCTTATCAGACTAATCATAGAGTACAATGCTTCTTTGGTATGTACCTGACCAGGCATATGCAGCAACTAGAGTGACCTCAGAGGTTCCTTATAAAAAGAATACAAGGTGTAACAAACCTATCTTATGCAGAGTGCTTTAAATCCCTTTCCCTCTACTCAGTCTCCTATAAATTGCTGAGGGGTGATCTATGCCCAGCTTGCGAGCCATCTGCAAACCCCACACTTATGAATCTCCTGCATATTCAGAAGTCAAGCAGTAACATAAATATAAGGTCTAGGGACCTAAATTTTGTCTGTAACTTAAACAGAACATGTTAGAGAGACTGATATGTGCCCCACAGACTGCCCCTGTGATGGAGCAGGCTTCTCATCCATGTGAAGCTGAGTTTGTCTATTACTCAGTTTAAGTGCAACCAGGCCAGTGAATGGGGAATAAGAAATTTACACCAGACCTGGCACCCATACCCCTTATGGACAGAGAAAGCTTATAAATAATTGTCCCTCAATGTCCTCTTTGGATATGGAGCACCATTATTCTTTTGGAAAACTTGGGTAGGCGTAGAAAGGCCTCTGGGTTGTTAGCCTAGTAACAATCTATGAATATATAAGAATAGAACCATATTAATATAAATATATGATCACTGCTCTTCTGAGTGGTGATTGATCCAAGATATCCAGTGGCTGTTAATATTCCTATTACAGACATCTTATAATAAAGCCATGCAGATATAATGAGTGTGCATAGTCTGCAAAAGGTCTGCTTGAATTATTACTATCCATGTGAATGTGATTCACATAGAACGTTTTAGGGATACATGTATTAAAGTATGAATACAACTCTCTATAGTACTGTCTAAGGGGAACATTATCTACAGTAGGAAAGGAATGTCAGTTGCTATGATAAAGCTGGATGAAGCTCTGACTATGGCCCAGGTGACCTAAACTTGATTCCTGGCTTCATCACTTGATGGAGCTTACAGCAAGGATTGAAATTCCCATCCTGGGAAAGAGGGTGCATGCACATAAGTGTGGATTTCTCACAGACCCCTGCAAAGACCAGGAACCAGAGATATTGTCATGCTGGATATGTAAGTAGGATGAGGAGACACTGCTAACCTAGGGCTCTGGGTGGGCACTTCCTCACAGGCAATACCTCATTATCCACTCAGCCTACCAAGGGAACATCTGCACACTGGGGGAGGTAGGTTTAGAAAAGCCTTGTTGCCAGCATAAGTAACACTGTTGGCTGCTAGCTCCATTCTTTACCCATTTTCTTCACCAGCAATGACAGCCTGAGCTGGAGGGGAAAAATAGTCAAACACCACTATTCCCAAAGCCCTTAATTCCCGCAAAGTACTATCAGCAAGAGGATGAGAACTATGGAGAGTAACTAGCCAGCAGATGATCAACTTGGGCAGGCAATCAAAAAAGGAAGGACAGCTGCCAAATTGTGAATGTGACTAGTGCAGTATTCATTAAACAGCAACTATTTGGATGCAATGTCATGTGACACTGGGTTGAGTCTTTAGTAACATGCTAAATGGAAGAAGCACCCATGTTGCCTTCTTGCTCGGTTATCTTGAACGGTGTAATTTTAATAACTTCCTAAGATATCTGTTGAAACATTGTACTCAAAAGTTATTTTTTAACAATGAATCTGACTTTGCAAAATGCAGCAAAGAGGGAACCTCTGGCTCTGTTGATCATTAACTCATATGCAGCTTCACCTTTGCAACTGCTGCTCAGAGATGAGATTTAAACAGTGCTAAATGTTCCACAGCACATCTGCAACATGATGTGGACATGTTTTTCCAATAGACCTGATAACCAGGTTTAATCTACAAACAGAAACCTTATCTGGTTGGCAAATCTTACTTACAGCCAGCTTCTTGCACTTCCTGAGAATCTCCTTGAACTTACCTTGCCACCTCTCACCAGGAATGTGTTATGGCTGGGTGCTAGCGAAAAGACATTGGCATGACTGTACATATGTAGTTATTACAATATCAAATTCCATTATTGTTCCTAATTTTATTCTCAGATTAGTGTGTGCTCAAAGACCCCCACTACTGAGGCAACCTTAGTAAAGTGTGCCCAAGCAAAGCGCTATAGCTAATACTGGTCTTGTTTTGAAATGGAATATTAGATTAACATGAGTACTAAAATTAAGAAGGAAAGAGTAAATGTAAAATCTTTGGGGCACATGATCTATTGCTTAGAATAGGATTCAAGGCTAAACTCACTTCTAAATACTCATAAGGGACTAATAATCAGTATCTAACGGTGATATCATTGCAGCCAATAAATATTATGCAACATAGACTGATTAAGATAGCTACAATTCCACTATGGTGCATAAATGGATTAATTGCATGAATAATCAGTATATAACACTGTCAGATTTATACATATGTAAATAATAAGCACTGTGTAGCAGTGACTGAATAATACTAGGGCACCCACAATTGCTGCAGTTATTAATTACACTGAACTGCTTCACTGAACACATCTATTATGGTTAGGATTTATTTTACAGCTATGAATTCACTGTGCCACTCTAGTCAGCTAGCCCTAATATGGTAATTCTTCCATACGACAAGCTCACACCCCACTTACACCTAAGGCCAATTTAAAGTGCCCAGTCCATCTACTGCATGTCTATGGAATGTGGGAGGAAAAAGCAGCCTGCATGGAAATATCATACTCTTGCTCACGCTCCAATTTTCTGTAATATTGTTATCAAGCACAAGCAGACTTGGTCTGCAATATCCTTCTGCCATGCCAACAAATTATGTTTAAACATAATGTAAATATGGCCCTTATAATAATGTAGTAACATGCACACACACCAGGTACTTGTAATAGCATTCAAATGCACAATAAACTCTTTAAAAGGCTGTGCTTTGTGAAATATTCTTTGAAATGACTGTACTTTGTGAAATAACTGAACTGTAATACTGCACACAACTGCTAGCATTTTGCACACCAGACATTTTGAATAGCTTTAGTTAATGTGAAAAAGTAGCACATAGTGAAAAAATACAGTAATTTTTCCCTTTTTTATATATTTTTCTGATTTGGATATTGTTTCAAACATTTTCGTAATTATTTCAAATATTTTTATCAATATGTCGCAGTTTCGGACATTTCATTTAATTAGAAATTTGTTTTGAGCATTCTGAGTGCTTTGTTTTATATTTATTGAGTAAAAAATCATTTAAGCGAATTTGAGTACCTGGAATCCGCTTCTGACCTGTTTGTGACTTATTTGAGCAGTAGGGATGATCCATTCCTGTATAATCCTCCAACTTTAACTGCGCTCCTCGTGGTTTTGACTCTGGACACCATGTCATTCATCTTGTATATCTGACTAAGACAATGAGGCCTGGGTGTTCGTTTAAGTATTTTATTACATACAGACACATCAGGATAGATAGCAGGAACATTAAACTTAAATTAACTAACTGACTGACTGACTAGCACACACATGCACGCTTACACCTTGACTGCTCACTACAAAATGGCACTCTTGCTTCCACGTGCTCAGTACTTATATGCATGTGCCTGCTGACTGGAAAGCTTCTTAAAGGTATATCACACACTCTGATCTACAATGTCATCCTCTTGTTTGGCATCTACTTCTCTGAAGTACAGGCCAACACTAAGGGACTCTGGTTAACAAAGTTTGCAGATGACTGGGTGCCATTATTGAATCCCCAAATTATGTGGATATTCTACAAAAGGGCTTTACTGAAACAGATGCTTGGTGCCAGAGCCATGGGGTCAAGCTCAATGCCAAGAAAGGTATAGTTATCCCCTTTGGGAAAAAACATGTACCCATGAATTACCACATAGGTGTCAGTACACTAAACACCGAAAGTGTGATAAGAGACTTAATGACACAGGTGGACAGTGGTCTCACCTTCAATAACCACATCACCACAACAGTCAGGAAATCCTTCTATGTGACACACCTCATCACCAAGGGCTTTTCATCTAGAAAAAAGGAGGTCATTGTCCCACTGTACTCATCCCTCATTAGACCCATTATAGAATACAACGCCACATTTGGTGTGCACTTCTCAAGACATATGCAACAACTGGAAAGGCCGCAGAAATACCTCACTAAAAGAATCACAGGCCTAAAGCAGATGCCTTATGCTGACCATCTAAAAATACTCCAGCTATACTCTGTCACATATCATCTACTCAGAGGCAATCTCTGCTTAACATACAAGGCCATGTCAAACCCAGAGCTTTTGGACATGCTACACTTAAAGAAATCACAATCCCTCAGAGACACACGCTCCAGGGATCTAAACCTTGTCATCACAATGAACAAAACATGCTGGAGGGATAGGTTCCTGACCCAGAGACTTCCCAGACTCTGGAATAGACTGCCCATACATGTCAAGCAGAGCGCCTCTTTGACCCTCTTCAAAAGGAACCTTAATGATTGGATGGGAGATCGGAAATTCACCACTGGGATCACGACAGGGGTCCAGGGAAGTAAATACTGTGGGAAGAAATAGCCAGGGAATTGTTATGGCTAGGCTTGTATAGGCCTAGTACCAACCTATGAACTTACTATGATCTCCATTGTACATTGAGTTGTTTGCTGCTGAGGGTGAAACAGATGGGATGACAGTAAGCATTTCCAAATCACATGTCATGGTTCTCTCCCAGAAAAGTATTTCTTTCTCTCTTCAGATGGAGGGGGGGGAGGACAGATACCTTAAGTGAAAAGTTTAACTATCTTGCATCTCGTTTATGGGTGAGGGTGGAGAGGAATGAGAAACTGACAGTGAATGGATGTAGTGAAAGTAATTCTGTATATGTTGCAATAAACTGTGGTGATGAAGCAAAAAACAAGTATCAGGGCAAATCTCTCCATTTATCACCCAGTTTATAGTCACAAGATTTACTGACCAATAGGAAGTAATCACAGATGAAAGTGTCATTAATTAAGTTTCTTCATACTGCTGCTAGACTACCAACTGTGGTAGAGCTTGGAGCCTGACAATCAGGAAGATTTCAGAAAAGTGTCACAGAAAATCCATTTCAGGTAGCTTGAACATTTGGTGATGTTACCTGGGTTTCTGATCTGGATAGGGAATCAGTCATTATTCACTGGGAAGAGGATCCACAGAAGGGACTGATCATGTTGGAGAGATTGTATCACTCAATGTGCCTTGGAATGCCTGGAGATCCTGCCCTGCAGAGTGAGGTAGTGAAAGTTGTTATAGGTTGTGAAGCCTTGTTTTCCTGATTAGCTTGCTAACCATTATATTAGTGACCTTCAGCAGGACAAGTATTGTGAAAATGGATGGAATAGTTAAAATACTATATCATCATATAATTTACTTAATATTAATTTCAGAGTAGTATTGAAAATATATTACATACATGAGATCTGTTATACATATAGCTGTATTATTCTGATATGACTAAATGAAACAAAAATAAATTAACATCTAATAGCTATTAATTTCATAGGTACTTACTAGGCTATTGATCTGCAGGGATCTTAAGAAACCTAGCCTTACAGTCCCATGGTAGTTCTTAGCCCTTATATTTTGTGTAAAATAAACCAGACAGGACATTTACATGTTGGTGCTATGGATGAGGGACAAGGGTTCTAAACCAGGAGTGAATTTGTGGTTACCCATCCACTCATCCAAATTACATTTGAATAGAGTAAGAGAAATACTTTGCTTTATGTAGGGTAGAAAACAGTTCCATAGAAGTATAATTCTGTGTGATACACACCTATCCTTCCAACATATTCTATTTATGCTGCAAAAGAGCTTGAGATCAGGATAGAGTCTACTGAGGCTCTTTACACGAGGCAGCGGTTGTCACTCAGTAGCTTGTATGACAAGAGGGAAAAGACTTTGAGACTTCCCACGTAGTTTTATTGATTTAGGTCCTTGATTTTCTTAGTGAGGAAGCATTGTGTTCATTTCACTTAGTGTTTGGACAAGTACATATTGAAAGAGACATACTCAATGACTGGCCTAATGAGGGCCAAGTACAGTAGAATAATTATATCTCAGGACTTAAACGCCATACCTTTATATATAAGCCGTGCTATGAAAAAGGACTTCCTTACAGTACTGGATACATAGTGATCAAAGTGCAGTTCATTGCCAACATAGGTTCCCAAATCCCTGACTACAGGATTCATTTTTAGGGGTGTGCTGTCAATGTGATAGTTACAAAAGGGACTCATACATGCCAAGGGATGCATGTATCCCACCATGTCCCAAGACTCCCACTCCACATTCCTAAACACACTGGAAAATATTAGGGTACAAACCAATACCCTTATACTGGGAGACTTTAACTACCCCTCCATTAACTGGGAAAATTACTCATGTACCAACATACTTGCTCACCGTTTTCTGGAATTCATTAATTCCAGTGCCCTGGACCAACTCATTCTTACCCCCACCAGAAGTAGAAACATCCTTGACCTGTAATCAACTCCTCCCTGGTCAGATATGACCACAAGCTAATCACCACAGATATCCACATCCCACCATCACTCCCTAAAGAAAACCACCATAGAACACTTCTCCAGAGCCAATTTTGGGCTTCTAAAAACAGAGGCGGCTAACTTCACGACTCCCATGCAAATGGAAAATAGGTGCATGACTACTGAATTATACTAATGTACTGTATGAGCACATACACAAGTGCATGGAACGGGCCATACCAAACAGAACCAAGACACTCTCCTCCCAAAAAAAGGGACCCAATCTGGTGGTCTCCCACCATAAACAAACTCTACAACAGAAGGAAAAAAACTGTTGCAGAAAAGGGTGAAGTCCCAAGACTGAAAAAACTCCTTTGTTAGCTTCAGCAAAAAACTGAGATCCATCATCAAATCCAAAAACGCTAGTTATGAAAACAAACTTGCTGCAGATTCTAAAGACAACCACAAGGCATTCTATAGTTATGTCAAGAATCTACATGGCAATACTCATATCTGCTCTGAGTTACAGCACAATGGCACTACATATACAGAACCAACTGATATTGGCAACATATTGGCTGACAGGTTCAGTGCGAACTTTACCCCCTTTTCACCCCCTAAAGGGCCTATCACAATACCTGAGAAATGCCAAGAATACAGCTTCCATGGGACCTGATAATATCCCTGGCTGTGTTCTACATGAATTACAAAGTGAACTGGCACCACACCTGAGTACCCTGTTCAATCACAGCCTCATTTCAGGCTTTGTTCCTAATGAATGCCACACTGCTATGGTCATCCCACTCCACAAAGGGGGAGCAACTACAGACCCTGGTAACTACCACCCCATTAGCCTGACAAGTCTGATATGTAAGGCTATGGAGCACTTCATCATGGACCTTATAAATAAGGACATAGGGAATCTCCAATCTCTAGACCCCATGCGGTATGGGTTTGTGAAAGGTAGATCATGCCTGCTCAACCTGAAAGACTTCTTCGAGTCTGTTACCAGAGCTGAGGATGAGGGCAAGGTAGTTCACACAGCCTACCTAGATCTTGCCAAGGCCTTTGACACCATCCCTCTCTCAGGAATCATAGATAGACTCACTAAACTAGGCATAAACCCCTATGTAATAAGATGGGTTGCCAACTGGCTCACTGATAGAATCCACACTGTGAAAGTAATGGACTCCAAATCTGACTACCGACTAGTTGCAAGTGGTGTCCCACAGGGATCAGTCCTAGGTCCTCTCCTTTTTGGCATGTACTTCTCTGAAGTTCAAGCCAACACAAAAAGACTCTGGCTGACCAAGTTCACAGATGATTGCAAACTGGGAGCCATTACTGATTGTCCAACTGATGTAGACATTCTACAAAAAGGTCTCACTGACACCATTGACTGGTGCCAGAACCATGGCCTTAAGCTCAATGCCAAAAAGTGCACTGTCATTCCCTTTGGGAAAAATTCAGTGCCCATGAACTACAACATAGGTGGTAGTCCACTAAACACTGAAGGTGTGATAAAAGATCTGGGGACACAGGTTGACAGCAACCTCTCCTTTGATAACCACATTGTCACTGTAGTCAGAAAGTCCTTCTATGTGGCACATCTCATTACAGAAGGTTTCTCATCCAGGAAGATAGAGGTCATAATCCCTCTCTATTCATCCCTCATTAGACTTACTATAGAATACAATGCCCCATTTGGTATGTACCTCACTAGACACCTACAACAACTGGAAAGGCCACAAAAATAACTCACTAAGAGGATCTTAGGCCTTAGACACATGCCCCATATGGACAGACTCAAAAAACTCCAGCTATACTCTGTCTCTTATCATCTACTTAGAGGCGATCTCTGCTTGACCTACAAAGCCATGTCTGACCCAGAGCTGTTAGATATGCTACACCTAAAGAAATCCCAATCCCTCCATGCCACACACTCCAGGGACCTAAACCTCATTACCACAATAAACAGAACATGCTGAATGGACAGGTTTCTAGCCCACAGACTTCCCATACTCTGGAACAAACTTCCCATTCACGTCAAGCAGAGCACTTCAATGGCCCTCTTTAAGAGAAATCTTGACGAGTGGGTGGGCAATAGGAAGTTCACCCCAGGGATCACTTCAGTGGCCTTGCTTGACAGGGGCACTGGGAACTAACTTTGGGTGGCATGATGCCAGGGAATCTTCTTGGGCTAGGCTTGTATAGGCTCAAGGGCCTAGTACACACCTATGAACCTATGAACCTATTATACAATTCTTGGCATTTACTTTTAGTCCATGGGTTTGACATCACCTATTTGTTTGGGACAGGCTCTGTTAGTGGAGCACTGTGTCTTCTGCGGAATTTATGATGGCACCAAGACTGCAGTCAGCTGTAAAACTTTACCATTAGCTTTGACCTCCAAGAAGGAAAATCCAAAGAAGACTGAACTCTGGGGTACCCTGCTATTGATAGGTATTTTGGATGTAGTAAAGCCACTCAGCTTTATTTCCAGAGTTCTATTTGTGATGCCGTTCACTCCCAGTGAGTTGCTCAGGGATTTGCATTTAGCTCTGAGTTTATCTATGATACCTTAGTGTGGGATGGTGTTGACCTTGTTTGCAAGGTCTAGATATGTGGTGTGTACTGATCTGCCTTCATCCGTTGATACAATAACTCATACCTGTTCAACTTCTTAGCAAAGGAAATCTGAACATAGCCAAAATAATGGAGGGACTCAGGGCTAGAAATAGGGACAAATTTCAAATATTCCTCTTATAAACACAGAAAGATGTTATAATAACAGGTTTTGTGTTAGCATGTATTTTCTGAAGGATGTGAAGTCTGAAACCTATATGTCTGTCATTATTCAATGACTTCATTCCTCAGTGATTTGCCAGAAA
The DNA here is from genome assembly GCF_019279795.1 of Protopterus annectens. Taxonomy (NCBI): domain Eukaryota; kingdom Metazoa; phylum Chordata; order Ceratodontiformes; family Protopteridae; genus Protopterus; species Protopterus annectens. The sequence goes on from NC_056726.1 coordinate 1,338,272,446, forward strand.
TCACAAATTTCATGAGGAACAGACCAAAAATATAGAGCAATAATCTGAACATTCTGCAAAAATCTGGGCAATTGAGAGGTATGCAATACCTTTTTTGAAGAGGTCAATCAGTTCAAGTAGGTAGGATCTGCTCTTGACAAATTTGAACTAGCTTGGATCAAGAGTTTGTAGGTTACCTATATCCTTATTTATTCCAAAATTAGCCCTCCCATACCCTTCTAGATGAGGCATGTCATGCTTCTGAGTCTACAACTTCCCAGATCCACTGAAGCCCAACTTGAAAGCATGGGAATAACTGTTGATGTCCTTCATTCATCTATCCTGAAGCCTGTTTTGAGGCTGATATTGAATAGCCTCTGTAGGGGGTTTGACAGGTATGTTTCAGGCTGATGAGTGGGAAGCCTGGTAAGCTGCCTGACCCCAAAGAAGCATTGCTCCTGGTCTTAGATAGCACCTTAAGAACTTGTTCATGGGAGATATAAGGGGGATTTTGATGGGGGTATGTAATCTGTGAATGCTGGAGAAGAGAGGAGGGGACATTTAAGCTACATTTATCTGCTAGCAGATTGGAAATGTCCTCTGGGTCTGAGTATGTGACATAATTTACTATTAGCTCTGCACAATGCTGGGCATTATTTCTGAGGTTTCCAACATAGTTAATGAAGGCTTTTTGGTTATCCTTCATCTGGGTAACTAGGTTTACCTTATATCTGGCTTTGGAAATTTGATCAGGGTACTGAGTTCCTTTTTCAGTTTAGCAAGAACATTTTTGGAATTTAGAGAGTTACATTTATTTTAGCAAGCAATGAGATTTTTCTTTTATTATTGGTCATGTTTATACTTGGGTTTCACCATATGGGGTTTGTGAAGATTGGGGAAAGATGGGCAAAGGCTGCCAGCCTAGTTAAATAGAATTTGATACATAATTCTATCATTTGTATAAATAAATGTAAAATACAGGCTTGTGTTTTTAAATGAAAGAAAACACTGTAAAATGTGAACTTCAAGATTGTTGCAACATTGCCATTTGCTGTAAGGAAAATCAAGCCAAGCATTTCAAATGTTCTTTGAAGTTACAATTATCTAAAAAATGGTGCTGAAGCATCTTGGTGAATACATTCTTTCTATTTTCTTAACTTCAGGGATAATTGTTAGAGTATACATGTGAAATGTCTTTTATTGTTGTATTTTCCTATGTGTTAGCTTGCTAAATAATGCAGTTTATTTGCCTGGAAACTCCAGACTAAGTGTCAAAATGATGTAATGTGAATACTGGGAAAACCTAAGTGTCAAAATGATGTAATTTGTGAGGGCCTTAGCAGAGCTGTTTGTTAGTGAGTTTTAAAAACTATTGTTGAGTGAGAGACTAAAAGCATTTGTCTTGAACCATCAACCCTAGTACTGCTTATGCTCTTTATGTATGTAATAAGGATTATAGCACTATGTTTTCTCTTAAGATTAGTTAAAGATTAGAAAGTTAGATTAAGTGTTTTTCTTTGACATCAGACCTGTCCTACTATATTATTTTAAATTTTTGTGTGATCTCTGAACACTTAGATATCTCTGTGGTATAGTAGTATTGTCTTGTGTTTTAATTATTTATTATTAAATATTTTAAAAACCTTTTCCTGTGGCTGGTTTGTGTAGAGATAGGCTCTAGAGTACATTGCATATTTATAGAGGTTATCGTAATGGGCCACTCTAATAAGCCTTAGACTGAATAGTCACATTACCAATTGGATAATAATATTGCACAGTAATAATTGTACACACTTTTAAGGGCCTTTGGGTAGCTGATAATTATTAAGCTGGTGGTGGCAGAAATTACTACCATATAGTCTGGGTAAAGGGGTACAGTTAGACAATCTGTGTCAGCCTTTCCCAGGAGTGTCTGTGAAGTTGTATAAATACTTATCTCAAAGTGTGGGTGTGTGTCAGCTACCTGGGCAGGGACACGAAGCACTGGTTGGACAGAGAGAGTACTGGAAGTTAGCTTGCCAGCTAGGCTGAGATCTGGACCATGTAGCTGTGCTAGTGAGGAGTCTTATTAGGGACCTGGAGAGCAAGGGAGCAACCAGCCCCAGACTAACTGTGATCTCTGTGTGCACTTAAGGGAAATTGTACTTTACTGTGTATTTGTTATCCTTTCCTCTTCTAGGAGATGACCTCCCTGGTGTTAGTGGTGAGGATTGAGGCTCCTTGATTGCTGGGCCAGGGCATGGTCATCACATAGTGGTGGCAGTGGTTGGGATAAGATATCCTCACTTGTGGTTTGCAGTGGCGTGGGTAGAGTGAATCCTGTGGCTTATGTACAGTGATCTCTGGAAGTGTTTTGTACTCTAAATCAGCCACACAGAGTATACTCAGAGTTCAGATCACAATTGTTTTATTTCTTTTGTTAGTTTAGTTAGTCGGGGTGAGCAGGCAGCATGTCAGCATAGGAGTATGGAAAGCTGACAAGGAGCCAGCTGGTGGAGATGTGCCAGGCTAGGGGACTGGTGCATGGAAACCTGACTAAGGCAGACATGATTGCAGCCTTGGTTACAGCTGCAACAATAAACAGCATCCAGGAGGACAATCAGACTGGCAGTGGAGATACAATATCCTCGGAGAATGAACAGCTCAACCTTTCTGCAGACAATCAGACAGGCAGTGGAGATACAATATCCTCGGGGAATGGACAGCTCAACCTTTCTGCAGTAGACTTAAAAATCCAGCTGGAGCTAAAGAGATGTGAGTTGGAGGCCAGGCATTTGGAGATAGGAGCCAAAGAAAAGGAGTATCAGAGAAAGCATGAGAGTGAAATGCTGACTCTTCGCTAGAGTCATGGAGGTAATGGGGAAGGGAGTAACTGGACCCCAGAAGCACAACAGGTCAGTAAATTTCATCCGCAATTTAAAGAGGTGGATAATTTTGATAGTTTCATTCACATGTTTGATAGGGTATGCATACAGTATAGTGTTAACCAAAGGCTCTGGGTACGGTTCCTGACCCCCTTACTCCATGGGAAATCTGTAACTTGTATATCACAAATACCTGACTCTGTCTGTTTTGATTATACTGCTATAAAAAAATGTTTGTTACAATGTTTTAAGCTAACACCTGAAATGTATAAGAAAATGTTTTGTGAGCATAGACGCAAGGCAGATGAAAATGTATGTGAATATGTTGTTGAAATGACCACTTATTTTCATGGCTTGGTGAGTGGATGTCAGGTCACCACTTTTGAAGGGCTGGCAGACCTTTTGGTGAGGGAACAAGCCCTTAGCAATTTGCCTGAGGACATGAGGATCTGGTTAGCTGATAGACAATGTGCTACTACAGATCAGTTGGGGAAGGAGGGAGACCTATACCTGGCCAGCAGGGCAGCCCTGCACAGGAAGGGGACCCCCTGTATGGCTCATGGGTCTAAAGGAACCCATGGTGGGCAGCATAGACTGCCCCAACAGAATCTGCCAGTAGCAGGGGAAGCCACTAGTCCAGGTACACGTCCAGGAGCTAGGGTTAAATGTTTTGAATGCAACCAGTGGGGCCATGTGGCATACAAATGTCCACAGAGGCAAGGTGGGGAACCAAAGGTGAGGGAGCCAGTAAGTGGTAAAGACAAAATGCCAACAGTGGGTTGTCTTAAGACAACAGGGGTATGTAACTATTATCCTGAAGATGTCCTGAGAGGGAAGGATTTGGATGAGGCAGTCTCATGTACTTATGCAGTTATACGCAGTGAGGCTAGGAGACAAGCATGTGGGTCTGGTAGCCTGGGGGAGACCCAGGCAGACTGCATACTTGCAGCCAGGACTGCTAAGGTGGTTACTTCAGGGAGTGATCTGCTCTCCAGCAGTGAGACTAAATGTGAGCCACAGCTGCTTTTGGGTACTGATGTTCCCTTGGACAGGGTAACTGCAAAGGTAGAGGTGAGTAGTAGTACCCAGGCTGAGAGTGAGGCACCACTGTCAGAGGATGCCAGACTTCCAGTGGAAGGGGAGCTGGGAAGGGTTACAAGGAGACAGTTGAGACAGGCTCAGGTCTCAGACCCTACATTGCAAGGCCTGAGGCAGGGAGCTAGTGAGGCACATGATTCTCAAGGGAAGGGGGAATCTGTATACTGGGATAAAGGGTTACTATACAGAGAGTGGACCCCTGAGGGAGGGCTTGAAGGTAAGAGAGTACAGCAGTTGGTAGTGCCCAGAGCTTACCATCTGGCACTTCTAGTCGTAGCCCATGATATTCCCTTTGCAGGTCATATGGGCATAAAATGTACAAAGAGGCATATTATGCAGAACTTCTATTGGCCTGGAATTTCCAGAGATGTAACATGGTACTGCAGGACCTGTGAGCAGTGCCAAAAGGTAGGCAAGGCAGAAGACAAGGTGAGAGCTCATTTGATGACTTTGCCTGTGATTGAGGAGCCATTTCAGAGGGTAGCTATAGATATTGTGGGTCCTCTGAGTACCCCAAGTTCCACAGGGAAAAAATATATCCTAGTGGTAGTGGACTATGCTAGACGATACCCTGAGGCAGTGGCTTTATCCTCCATTGAGGCAGAGAAGGTGGCAAATGCTTTGTTAGCGACTTTAAGCAGGGTAGGTTTCCCAAAATAAATACTGACTGACCGAGGTGCCATTTTCATGTCAGACCTGCAGGCTTGTCTGTGGAAGTCCTGTGGGGTGAATCACATGAAGACCACCCCCTACCATCCCCAGACTAATGGTCTTGTTGAGAGGTTAAACTCTACAATCAAGTCCATGCTACAGGCATTTGCTCATCAGTTTAAGATGGAGTGGGACAAATATTTGCCCCATCTGTTGTTTGCTTACAGAGAGGTTCCCCAGGAATCCACAGATTTTTCACCCTTTGAGTTGCTGTATGGGCATAGGGTGAGGGGATCTCTAGATTTAATTCGAGATGATTGGGAAGGTGAGTGTGAGTCTCACAAGGAGTCTGTTGTGGCATACGTCCTGAACCTCAGAACAAGGCTCAGGGAGCTCATGGGCTTGGCCCAGGAGAACCTGGCAGAAGCCCAACAACAGAAAAAGGTATGGTATGACAGGAATGCTCGAGCTAGGGAATATGCTGTGGGGCAGCAGGTAATGGTTCTCATTCCTGTCAGACACAACAAGCTGGAAGCAGCTTGGGAGGGACCCCACAAGATGGTAAGAAAGATAAGTGATGTTAACTACATAGTGGAAGTGCTAGGCTGACAGCAGGGGCACAAATTGTACCATGTTAACATGATGAAACCTTACCATAATAGGGAGACCCTTGTGCTGAGCATTTGCAATGGATTGCAGGAGGAGTCTGAGGGAGATTTGGGGACTGATCTCCTCAGTGAGGCTCGGACTGACACCTCGGTGGAAGGGGTAGCAATGTCCCAGCAGCTATCTCCTATCCAGGCTTGAGAAATCCGAGCAGTGTTGCAGGAATTTGGGGACATGTTCACTGGGAAACCAGGGAGCAACCATGTGGTGCAGCACCAGGTGGATACAGGATCAGGGTGCCAGAGAGAGTCAAACAGACTCTGAGGGAAGAGGTACAGGAGATGTTGGAACTAGGGGTGATTCAAGAGTCCAACAGTCCCTGGGCCTCACCAGTGGTGTTGGTGCCAAAAAAGGATGGCAGCACCAGATTCTGTGGGGATTACAGGAAATTAAATAGTCACACAGAGTCAGATGCTTACCCTATGCCTGGGACAGATGAGGCCGAGCAGCTGTGTGGGGCTAAGTATCTTACAACCATTGATCTTACCAAGGGTTACTGGCAGGTGTCCTTGATTCCCAGTGCTAGAGAGAAGTCAGCCTTTGTGACTCCTTTTGGCTTGTATGAGTTCACAAAGATGCCCTTTGGGATGAAGAATGCTCCAGTGACTTTCCAGAGGCTGGTGGATAATATCCTAGCAGGAGCAGAAGGGTTTGCTCTTGCTTACCTAGATGAAATTGCCATCTACAGCCATTCCTGGCAAGAGCACCTTCAGCATGTCAGGGAGGTGTTGGGTAGACTACAGAGCGCAGGGTTGACCATTAAGCCGAGCAAATGTCAGGTGGGTATGGCAGAGGTCTCCTACCTACGACATAGAGTGGGGAGTGGTAAGATAAGGCCAGAACCTGCCAAAGTGGAAGCTATTCAGGCATGGCCTGCACCTGTTACCAAAAAACAGGTGTAAGGGCATTCTTAGGGACAGCAGGGTACTACAGAAAGTTTGTCCGTAGTTATAGTACCATAGCTGCTCCCCTCACAGACCTGACAAGGAAGAACAGGCCAGAAAAGGTAATGTGGACCCCAGCATGTGAGCAGGTATTTCAGAAGCTTAAAGAAGCTTTGAGAGGACCCCCTGTGTTAGCCAGTCCAGATTAACAGCAAAGAATTTGTTGTACAGTTGGATGCTGCGAACCATGGGGTGGGGGCTGTACTTATCCAGATTTCTTCAGAGGGAGAAGAATACCCTGTGGTTTATCTCAGTCATAGGCTCCAACCCAGGGAGGAATGCTATGCAGCTGTGAAAAGGAATGTCTAGCCATAGTGTGGGCATTGCAGAAACTTAAGCCTTATCTGTATGGAAGAAAATTCACTGTTATGACAGATCACAACCCTCTAATATGGTTAAACAGAGCCAGTCAGCAAAATGCCAAATTGCTAAGATGGAGCATGGGGTTGCAAGCATATGATATGTCAGTGCAGCACCGCAGTGGGAGTAGCAATGCCAATGCAGACGGGCTCTTAAGACAAGGAATAGGGTGAGGTACACCCAGATAGACCTAACACTCTCAAGTGGCATTTCTCAAGGGTCACTTGAAAAACTAGCTTGAGTTATCCAGGGAAGAAGAGATGTGAAGGTTGGGGAAAGATGGGCAAAGGCTGCCAGCCTAGCCAAATAGAATTTGATGCATAATTCTATCATTTGTATAAATAAATGTAAAATACAGGCTTGTGTTTTTAAATGAAAAAAACACTGTAAAATGTGAACTTCAAGATTGTTGCAACATTGCCATTTGCTGTAAGGAAAATCAAGCCAAGCATTTCAAATGTTCTTTGAAGTTACATTTATCTAAAAAATGGTAATGAAGTGTCTGGCTGAACACATTATTTCTATTGTTTTAACTTAAGGAATAATTACTAGAGTATACATGTGAAATGTCTTTTATTGTTGTAGTTTCCTGAGCAGGTGTTAGCTTGCTAAATAATGCAGTTGGTTTGCCTGGAAACTCCAGACTAAATGTCAAAATGATGTAATGTGAACACTGGAAAAACCTAAGTGCCGAAATGATGTAATTTGGGAGGGCCTTAGCAGAGCTGTTTGTTAGTGAGTTTTAAAAAATATTGTTGAGTGAGAGACTAAAAGCATTTGTCTTGGACCATCAACCCCAGTACTGCTTATGCTCTTTATGTATGTAAGGAGGATTATTGAACTGTGTTTTCTCTTAAGATTAGCTAAAGATTAAAAAGTTAGAGTAAGTGTTTTTCTTTGACATCAGACCTGTCCTACTGTATTATTTTAAATTTTTGTGTGATCTATGAACTCTTAGATATCTCTGTGGTGTAGTAGTATTGTCTTGTGTTTTAATTATTTATTATTAAATATTTTAAAAACCTTTTCCTGTGGCTGGTTTGTGTAGAGATAGGCTCTAGAGTACATTGCATATAGAGGTTATCGTAATAGGCCACTCTAATAACCCTTAGACTGAATAGTCACATTACCAATTGGATAATAATATTGCACAGTAATAATTGGACACCCTTTTAAGGGCCTTTGGGTGGCTGGTAATTATTAAGCTGGTGGTGGCAGAAATTACTACTGTATAGTCTGGGTAAAGGGGCACAGCTGGAGAATCTGTGTCATCATTAGAAAGTAGTGTCTATGAAATTGTATAAATCCTTATCTCAAAGTGAGGGTGTGTGTCAGCTACCTGGGCAGGGACACGAAGCACTGGTTGGAAAGAGAGGGTACTGGAAGTTAGCTTGCTAGCTAGGCTGAGATCTGGACCCTATAGCTGTGCCAGTGGGGAGTCTTATTGGGGACCTAGAGAGCAAGGGAGCAACCAGCCCCAGACTGACTGTGATCTCTGTGTGCACTTAAGGGAAATTGTACTTTACTGTGTGTATTTGTTATCCTTTCCTCTTCTAGGAGATGACCTCCCTGGTGTTAGTGGTGAGGATTGAGGCTCCTTGATTGCTGGGCCAGGGCATGGTCATCACAGGGTTATTATTAAATTTGGCATTGTATTCATTTTTGAGGGAGAGCCGATGGATCTGTGGAGCTATTTATATGTGCAGAGAATCTGGCAGTAAAGGATTCTACATAAGCAGTGGGGTCATCAAGATGGAAGAGGCTTTTGAATTCAGCCAAGTTATCACACGGTTTTACTAGATAAGCTTTTACATAATCTCTTAATACTGAGGTATTGGAAGTTGCTTTATGCTTCAGTCTTATGGTGAATGTGAATGATTTGTGTTTTGATCTGATCAGGGAGGAAATTACAACTAGTGGGGAGAAAAGCCACTCCATATTGGTAAGGAACTAATCCAGGATTTTGTTGCCCCTGGTTGAGTTGTGGACTAACTGATCCAGTGAGTTTGTAATGATGAAGTCCAGAAATTTCTGAGCATACATGTTTGAGAATGCTGAAGTTTCCCAGTTTATGGAAGAGTAGTTGAAGTATCCTAGGAGAAAGGTGCTTGTCTTGATGCATAGTTAGGTAGGAGGTGTGAGCCAAGGGGGATATAGAGGGGGTCCTGTACTTAGCTATGATATAATAAGGGGGGTTATTAATAGCAAGCTGGACAGGAGTTTGAGGTTGTTATCTTGACTAACAAGTCTGGAGGTGAATTTTTTTTAAGTGCCTTACTTTAATGCAGTGGGCCTGAACGTATGATAGGCATATAAAGCTTACACTGATGAAGTATTTTCATTGGTCTTGAGACAGTTCTCAGTTGATAATGCATATATTGATGTTTTCCTTTGTAAGTAGTGCTCAAAGGGACTGGAGTTTTTTATTAAAACACTAAACAGCAATATTTTAAAGTTATCTGGATTTTGTTTTGTTACAATGAAAGCTTTAGAAGACTGACTTTGCCTAAAAAAAAGCATTATGGGGGTAGAAAAGGTTTTGGCCAATATATGAAAGCTTATTGGGGAATAACGTGCAGGCCATCCTTGGCAAACAGTTATGACTGCCTACTATCTCCTCCCAGGCTGATATATATTGTATCCACTTTGAATGACACAAGAAGCTAAGCCAGGTGTTGAAAACAATAACATTTTGTTCTTATTTTGGCATCATTCTCAGTAACGGTGGAGTGTTGATAAAGGCTAGGTTCATACCAGCCTCAGACATAATCTTCTCAGCTCTCCATCATATGTCTCTTCATACAGTCCAGGTCGGTACATCTCAAGTCATTTACACCCACATGTACTATGAGTATATCATATGCATACGTCTCACTAAAAGGACATGAATGCTTATGTAATGTGGCAAATCATGGTGCCTGGTAAACAACTGACTGTGATCCTGTCCTTACACAGCCTGATGAGTGGAGCATATGTGAATCTCATTGGCAAGCATATTGGATTGTGTGAAGTTTGCCATATGGGCTTTTGAACTGAGTCAGTGTAACTCTTAGATGTGTGTTTCTTGGTGGGTGCTGCCTGTGTTATGCGTTTGTGAGGATGATGATTATACTTGTTTCTTAGGTTGCCTTTAGGAGGAGGCCTTTGAGGTTTAAGTAGGTTACATTTAAAAGCCTTGGCATATCATCGTCTATGTGTTTGGTCTGAGCTGTCCATGCTTTATTTACTGTGGTGTTGTCTGGTGCTGACAACCTGTGTGTTATTTGTCATGGCTTTGTGTGAGATCTTTACTTCCAGTAACATTATATAACTACATCTCACACACTGTACCAATTGGTTTAAGTAGTAGGCAGTTGTCAGTAAATAAGAGACAATTGTTACATTGTCTTGGGATGCCCATTTCAATTAGGCTGGCTATAGAAACTATTGAAAAGTGCAAATTCATGATTGCAGGTGCTTACTAGTGTGGGCTGAAGGGGGGAGTTATGCCTATGAGATCTGAAATAGATTTACTGGTGGTGCTATCTGTCTAAAGTCTAACCACAAAGAGAAATGCACCACCTAAAGCAAACTTAAGTCTGCACACTGAGCTTAAACTGGAGCCTCTTTGCACACCTACTGACTTTTTAAAATACTATAGAAGACAAAATCACATGAACCACCAGGCTGAAAGATCTCACTTTAACAAAATAACAAACATAAAAATGCAATGAGGTTAGCTCTTTTGGGAAAAAATCCCTTCGCCAGACAAAATAACCAGATGACACACAAAATTTAAATCACAAGGAGACAATCAAAATTAAGTAAAAGGCTGCCGCCCCTTTAAAATAGGTTTAAGCGGCACAATCCCATTTAAACCTGGGCTTCTATTAGCCTGTAGCTCAATAATCCAATGAACTTCAAAGGATTCTGTGCAATTAACCAAATCTCCCCCTCGCAAATTATCTTCAGCCACTTGTAAAACCATAAACTTAAAAGAATGTCCAATATTATCCCTAGTATGCTGATACAAAGCATTACTCTCTGTACATGAAGGTATAGCAGACATATGTTGCAAAATCCTTTGTTTTAACTTACAGTTAGTTCTGCCCACATATTCAAGTTCTTATTCATACAAAGAATTTGTTTAAATTCGGGTTGCAATTAAAAGTGAACCTGGGACCATTCCCAACTATATTACTAATAGTGTCATCTGTTAATAAAATTTTCCAGTTCCCTTGTGCAGTATATTACATATCCCCCTGATATTGCTGCTGTATTTCATATGTAACCTCAATCTATCACTTGATTTATTACTCACTAAGGTAGACCTATTCTGGAGACCCTTTTAGGAGAACCAGAGAGCTGCACTAGTATGCCTAAAGGTTTTACTGGTATTAATAACTCGGCCAACCCCTTCTGCTCGATATCCCCTTGTAACTAAACTTTAAACGTTCAGTCTCTAACTGAAAAGTGTCATCCCTTGTACATAACCTTGACATTCTGAGGGTTTGGCCCCTGACATTGTTATTAAAAATGTGAGGAGGATGCATACTATTCTGCAGTAACAAACTGTTCCTCCAATAAGGTTTCCTATAAACAAAAGTATTTATATTGTGGGTAGACTCAAACATAAGCTTAACATCTAAAAATCAATCTCACTATTTGAATAATTCTACTTAAAATGTAAAAAATCAGTAGTAGACTCTAAATAAGATATGAAGCCTTTTAATGCCTCAGTAGTGCCTGAACACAAAATAAATACATCATCCACAAAGCGAGAATAAAATATCAAATATTGCCTCCATTCATGTTCAATACTAAACACCACCTGCTTTTCCCAATCAGTGAGAACCAGATTTGCATAAAAATTGGCATGGGGTGTCCATGGCAACCCCCCAACCTTGCCAATAAAACTGGTTATCAAATAAAAATATGTTGTTCTCCAAAATAACTCATAACAATAAAGATATCTCGGCAATAGCCATACTATCATGCATGCCATAAATCCTAACAAAATGTTCCATTGCTTTTATCCCAAAATCTTTAGGGATAACCATGAATAAATTCTGTACATCTAGAGTGACAAAAAACAAACTTTCAGTGATAGCGTTAGAAGAAATAAAATTATACAGCGAAGTTAAAAAGTGTGCGGTATCTTTCAGAATTCTAGGTGTAAGTGCCACTATTGCCTTAAGTTTACACTTAACCCAAACTTATCCATCCCCTCCCTGAAACAATCAGATGAAGGGGAGGATCCAATTTATTTTTATGTATTTTGGGAAGAGCATTAAAGGTCGGTATCAATGGGTGTTCCACCCATACAAAGTTAAAAATCTCTTCAGTGAGTATTCCACAGTGCTTAAGTTCAACAATATAAGCTTTAACATTAGCTGTAACACCTACAATTTTTTCATCCCTACTTTTTTATAAGTATCAACTTCATCCAGCATATCCTTAATTTTGTTGACATAATACAAAGTGTCCATTACAACAACAGCTCCGCCCTTATCGGCAGGTTTAATGCTCAGGTTTTTATTGTCAGTTAACCTATGCAGAGCACTCTTCTACTCACCCATTAAGTTATAAAATCTACATCTATATTTAGAATTTAAAAATTCATAATATCATCCTCAGATGTTTTTATAAAAGTCTCAACAGCCAAATGAAAAGGAGGTACAAAGGTACTTGGCTTCTTAAGTGTCAACTGCGAGCCACTAGAATAGTCCCAAACATCTGTCATAGTTGGATATTTCTGCCAAACAATCTTAAATCTAGGATCACATCACTTAGTCTGGAGGACGACACAGGTACAAAATTCAAATCCTTATTCAGGAGTTGTAATTGTACAGGAGATAAAGCAGTACTAGAGGTATTATACACAATCTGATCCATCTATCTTGTCAAAATTACATTTTTCTGCATTTCCACCTCCTGCTGTTGGAACGTAGTGTCTGCTTGTTAAATTTCTTCTTGACTGGCACCAGAAGTTGCCCAATTTTCATCAACAGAGACAGGGAGCTGCCGATAGTGGCTCCTCTGAGTTGCAGCTGGGGAATGTCTCTGAGACTACCACAGATACTAGGCAAGTTGATCCCCCAATATTGTGTTGACTTCAAATCAGAGTTCTGTACACTTTCAGCAGATATCATCTGCAAAAGAGACATACAATTTATTGTCCAACAATGACACCCTTGGCTCTGCCAAGGCTTCTGTTGACTCTCCAGGCTCTACAATACATCAATTGAGCAAGAACAAAGCATCTAAGGAGGTTTTGACTTTAGGAGCTACACCCAAGAATTCCACCCTCAAGTTGTTCTTTTTGCAACATCCGGTACCAGTCAAGAAGAAATTCAATGAGCCGCGACTCCTCCTTTTAATTCACTTTTGAAACTTTTATAAAAAACATGTGAGGATGATATTATGAGTTTTATTAATTCTAAACATAGATGTATGTTTTATAACTTAACAGGTGAGGAGAGGAGTGATCTGCATAAGTTAACTGACAATAAAAACCTTGCCACTAAACTCGCTGATAAGGGTGAAGCTGTTGTTGTAATGGTCACTTTGTATTATGTTAAAATTAAGGCTATGCTAGATGAAGTTGATACTTATAAAAAAGTAAGGATGAACAAAATTTTAGGAGTTATAAGTAATGTTAAAGCTTACTTTGTTGAACTTAAGCACTGTGGAATACTCACTGAAGAGATTTTATTGATACCAACTTTTAATGCTCTTCCCAAAATACATAAAAATGAATTGGATCTTCCTCTTCATCTGATTGTTTCAGGGAGGAGATGGATTAATGAGTTATCTTCAGTATGGGTTGAGTCTAAACTTAAGGCAATAGTGGCACTTACACCTAGAATTTTGAAATATACAACACACTTTTTAACTTTGCTGTATGATTTTATGTCTTCTAACTATCAGTGAAAGTTATTAATACCAGTAAAATCTTTAGGCATATTAGTGCAGCTCCTTGGTTCTCCCAAAAGGGTCTCCAGAATAGGTCTACCTTAGTGAGTAATAAATCAAGTGATAGATTGAGGTTACATATGAAATACAGCAGCAATATCAGGGGGATATGTAATATTGTACGGGGGAATTGGAAAATTTTATTAACAGATGACACTATTAGTAATATTGTTGGGAATGGTCCCAGGTTCGCTTTTAAACACAACAAGAATTAAAAACAAATTCTTTGTATGAATAAGAGCTTGAATACTAGTACCATTTCCTCTTACTGGATCAGAACTTTTCCATGCAGACACTGTAAAGCATGCTCTTCTGTTTCTAGTACTAATGTTTTTGTTCATCCAATTACATACAAAGGATATTCCCCGAAGTTGTATGCTGACTGTCATACCATGAACATCATATGTTTAACTAGCTGCTGTGTATGTACCTCATTTATGAGGGCAAAACTAATTGTAAGTTAAAACAAAGGATTTTACAGCATATGTCTGTTATACGTTTATGTACAGAGAGTAATGCTTTGCATCAGCGTACTAGGGAAAATGGACATTCTTTTAAGTTTATAGTTTTACAGGCGGTCAGAGAGAATTTGCGAGGGAGAGATTTGGTTAATCGCACAGAATCTTTTGAAGTTCATTAGATTATTGAATTATGGGCTGATAGAAGCCCAGGTTTAAATTTGGTTGTGCCGCTTAAACCTATTTTAAAGGGGCGGCGGCCTTTTACTTAATTTTGATTGGTTCCTTGTGATTTCAATTTTGTGTGTCATCTGGTTATTTTGTCTGGTAAAGGATTTTTTTCCCAAAAGTGCTAACCTCGTTGTGTTTTTGTGTTTAAAGTGAGATCTTTCAGCCTGGTGGTTCAAGTGATTTTGTCTTCTACAGAAATTTTCGTGTGCTTTATCACTTCAGACCTTTGGTGCTTCTTCGTTGATTTTCAGTTTTACTGTTTAAAATACAATTGAAGAAGTAGGTTGTATAGAGAAAAGGCTGTAAATGCCTGCACTGATATAATGCAATGTACAGCTCCAACTGTGAGATAAGCAGAGCCATGTTAGATCACTTTATTTATAACACAGAAAGAAACAACAAAAAGCTCAGTAGAACACACCAAACCCAAAGCAAGAAACTTGAACTTAGTCTAAGTGGCAAGTAGTGCCCGCAACTAACTTGGCGACCCTCATTTGCCACCAGAAGGAACCATTAAATTAATTTTCACAAAAACTCTCTAATTTAGCCAGTCAGTAGGTTAGTAAAGAATGATAAATAGTACTGCTTCACCTGTTGTCTCTACTAGAGTTGGTCTCACCACACTCAGTTAGGAATCAATGTCCCTTTGCTCCTTCTTTCATCAGAAGCAAAATAGTAGCTCTAACCCCAAGATGATTCTTAAGAAGCATTTGACAGGCTCTTTGGTGATCATCTATCTCCTCCTAAATATTCAATGGGCTTGTAGGCTTGTTGTAGACTTCCCTTGGTAGATGACCTGGATAACTCATACAGCATCTGTGCAATAGCACTAAACTGCACAATTATTCTAAAACAGACCAGTCAGGGAAGTCCCATACACGTTGCCTAATCAGAGACAGTCAGTAATCAATGTCACCTGGCTTCCTCTCTCACCAGGAGCAAAACAGTACCAGTAAACCCCAAACTGGTGACTAAAAAGCAGCTTTCAGATTTTCTAATAATTGTTAGTCTCTAGGAAAGATAGAAAACAATGACCCTGTGCTCCATTGTTGCAAAGAGCAAAATAGAAGCACTACAAATCCAAAACCAATTCCTGAAAAGTGGTTTGTAGGCTGCTGGTGATTAGTAGGCTTGCCCAGATGTTACAGATTTTAAAAGTAGGATGAAACAAAATGGATTAATACTTGTCATACTGCAGTGTGCACTAAACAGTGGGAAGATATGAAAGACAGATTAAATGAAGTTTTGACAGTCTAAGAGAGGACCTTCCTAGTTTGAACTTCTAATGCTCACTAGTAGAAGTAAACAAGATGAGACTGGGAGGAGCTTCCAAAGTCAAACATACAAAAGGCAGGCCATTCAGGAGCCACTGATTTTCATAGCACATAAGAGAAATGAGTGGGTTGGTGGGGAAACTTAAGTTTCACAACTACAGCGGGTTAATGGCATCTCCAAAATATCAAATCCTTTTCCTTGTCTACTAATCTTAAAAAATAGATGTTACTTTTCAGACCCTCCCACAGATTAGCCTTAATCTCTTTATAGTCAGAGCCAGAGCAGAACATAAATATTTCCTTAATTGCACTAAATACTTAGTTTTAAAACTCCAACGTAAAATGAAATTTAAAATACAACACATGCAAACCAAAGCAAGCTTAAGCTAAAATAAATTGCAATACATTGGAGTAAAACAACAGAAATAAATGCAAACTTTCAAAACAGTCTCTCAGCAGTGGCAGCTCAGTTATAATTTCATTCTCTAACTACCTGAGCAATACAGCATCATGGGAGAGCTGCAGCCAGTCCATTTATATGCTATGCACAAGACAGAGAGATTAATCCTGGAACGCTGGGTTAAGATGGTAGTCTATTGCATAATGTACACACACACACACACACACACACACACACACACACACACACACACACACACACACACACACACACACTATGCACACTTACATGCAATTTAGAGGTTTACCATTTCACATACGGCATGTCTTTAGGATATGAAAGGAAACTAGAGCACTTTGCAAATGTAATGTAGATTTTGCGCAGAAGGCATTCCCAAAAAGTGCTGAATGGGAGAACCAGACACTGTGAGGCATATTAATATTACTAATTCTATATTTTGACACAAACATTACATTTTTACACCAGGAAAGATGATCCCCTTTTCTTACACATTTAAGCTATTTAGAAAAATAATAATTATTGCAGTGAATCTGGCAGTAATAATAATAAACTACTTTATGTTGAGACTTCTAGTGATGTAAGTTAATACTACATAACACTTCTAACTTAAATGTAATACTTTCTTTGGTAACTGTGCTCAAATAGTAATACAAAGTAACAATTACATCTCTAATGTATATGTTCCTAAATATCAATAAGCTGAAAAAAACAAAACTGCATTTTAGTTCTGGTAAAGTGCACAGTACAAGCTGTATAAACCACAATGTGCTAAAACATATTCTTATACTTTACAAAAGTTTTCTCATACGTCTGAACCACTCTGCTCAAGGAATCTGGACAGAGCCTAAAATAATGAGGTCAAAGGCCCCAAAATAGGGAAAGATTTTAAATACTATTCTTATAAATGTAGAAAGTTGCTAGAATGACAGGATTTGAGTTAGCATGTATTTTCTTAAGGACATGAAGTTTGAAAGGCAAATGGCTCCCATAACTTAGTGACTTCAGTCCTCAGTGATTTGCCAGAAAACCATAAATTTTATGAGGAACAGACCAAAAATGTAAGGCAAAAATCTGGATATTCTGCAAAGATCTGGATAGTTGAGAGGCCTTTCAGTCTTTTCATTCAGCTAAAGAACCCTTTAACAGGAAGTACCAGCTTAACACTTTTAACAGAATACAAAAGAGTGGAAAGTAGAAGAAAATAAAGTAAAGCCTAATTTGTCCTTACTAGTTTGCCATTTACAGCTTTCTAGTAATACTTATGGTTTCAGAGATATGAATATCTGTTTGAACTGTAAGGTGATAACTTCATTTTTTTAAAGGCTCAAGCCACACCCAGTGGGTTTTAGAAGTACACACTGAAAAGGGCTGCACTGGACGGAATGAGTTAAGAGGACTGAGTTTAACCACCTAGTGGCAGTAGGTGGTAGCCTGGTCTGTCCGAGTTAGGAAACACATGGGAAGGGCTGTGAGTTTAGTCATTTATTGCTGACTTCATGCCCACAGAGCTGAGTAATGCTTGGTGACGTTGCCTGTTAATCCACAGTGTTTTACTGCATCCAGAGCTATCCAAGAGGAGATAAGAAACTTTACTACATTTTTGCACGTACTAATTGAAAGGATTGTTACTGTTGCACAGTATTTTCAAAGCATTTCAGCAACTGTTTACCTGTAAAATCACTTTTAAACAATGAGTAGAAAGGTCATACAGACAAACCAATCAGTAAAACTACAAGAACAATCTAACCAAGCTAGAGTTTTCACTGTGTGATTTCTTAACCCTCTTGCATTAGAGACATATGGGATATACGCAAATGATGCCTTAAAGACATCATGTGTTTTAGGTATATGGCAGTTCTGCATGCTCATAACTTGTTTTCCTTTTAAATCTGTTTTGGACAAATACAGGCCAATAAAGACAACTCCCCCTTAGCTGTGAACATGCATGTTTCAGCCTTCTTATGGCCTCATCAACACACCATAAGTGGACTGTTTGCCTAATCTTTAGAAACACAGGGTTGTCATATCCAGCTGATTTTTATAACCATTAGGGTGTCTGCAAAATATCCCAACTGGCAAACTAAAACAGCGAGTAGAAAGGTGACACAAACAAGCCAATCAGTAAGAACTTACAAGAAAAATCTAGCTAAGCTAGAGTTTCCACTGTGTGACTCCTTAAACCTCTTGTATTAGAGCCATATGGGATATATGCAAATGACCACTTGAGGACATCAGGTGTTACAACTGTATGGCAGTTCTGAATGCCCATGTCTTTTTTGTTTTTAAGTCTGTTATGGGCAAATTCAGACCAATAAAGCCAAACCCCACTAGCTGTGGGCATGCATGTTTCAGCCTTGTTATGGCCTCATCAGCAGAGCATAGTTTGAAACAAGAATAGCCTAAAATAATGGGAGGACAAAGGCCCAAAAATAGGAACAGATTTTAAATACTGCTCTTACAGACTTAGAAAGTTTCTAGAATAACAGCATTTGTCTTAGCATGCAATTTCTAAAGGAAATGAAGTCTGAAACTCAAATGTATGGCATTAATTATTTCAATCTTCAGTAACTTGCAAGAAAACCACAAATATTGAGGAATAGGCCAAAATATAAGGTAAAAATCAAGACATTCTTTAAAAATCTGGACAGTGCAGAGGTACACATATCTCTCAATCTCTTAGTGCAAGAAATCTCGACAAAGCCTGAAATAATGGAGATACAATAGCCCAAAATAGAGATCATGCCTCTCAACCTCTTCAAGAAAGAAATCTGGACAAAGCCAGTAGTAATGGGGGGGGAATAAAGGCCCAAACATTTTTAAATATTGCTCTTACAGACTTAGAAAGCTGATATAATTACAGGTTTTGCAGTAGCATGAATTTCCTGAAGTATATGGAGTTTGAAACTCAAAGGTCTGCCATTATTTTCTCACTTCAATCCTCGATGGTTAGCAAGTAATTTCCAGAAAAAGACCAATTTTAGGAGAAAGTGAACAAAAATATGAGGCAAAAATCTGGATGAGAGGTATGATAGGGATAGATTTTAAATATTGCTCTTTTTAACTTAGAAAGTTGCTAGAATAACAGGATTTGTGCTAGAATGTATTTTCCTGAAGGATATGAAGTCTGAACCTCGTGTGTATATATATATATATATATATATATATATATATATATATATATTTTTTTTTTTTTTTTAAATATATATATATATATATATATATATATATATATATATATATATTGATGGGTCTCGCACTGTTCTCCAAACAGCTGTTTCACCGAAACTGAAAGGCCGGGCATACTTTTGCGAAAGTGCTTTTCACCGAAAAAGCACTTCAAGGAAGTATGCTGAAAAGTAAGGGAAATCGTGGGGGAATGGCTGTTGCTGAGATCGTACTATAGTGGGGATAAGGGAATATTCCCTTTTCCCCACTGTAGTGCGATATCGGAGTGAGAATATAAAAGTAGAGGGGGGCACAGCGCCCCATGGGGGGTGCAGGGGGGCTTACCCCACTGTGTAAACATTAGTTGTGTGCTTTTTTTGTTTTTGCTTTTTTGTTTTGTTTTTTACTTTTTTGAGAGACTTTAGCGAAAGTGCTTTTTTGGTAAAAAGCACTTTCGCTAAAGGGTGCTCGGCAGATGTGGTTTCAGACTATTGAATTTTCGTTCATATTTAATGACTTTAGTCCTCTGGGATTTGCCAGAAAACCACAAATTTTATGAGAAGCAGACCAAAACTCTGAGGCTAAATCTGGACAGTTGAGAGGTATGTTAAACACACACAGACACACACCTACCTACCTCCTCTCACATAGCAACACACTCACCTTCTCTTTCATACATCAACAAATGGCTAGTTTACATTCCATACACACACCTACTCTCTCATAAGTTCATAGGCATATACTAGGCTAATGACCACCAGGGCCTTTATAAGCCTAGCTGTGCAATCCAACAAACAGCACCAGTCATTATTTGAGTATGAGACCCCTGGTTTAAAGCAAAATGTTGGCAGCCTTAGAACGTTTTAAATGAGAATGCCTATGCAACAAAGTGAGACCATATTTGCAAGGGGAAACAGAACAAGAAAGTTATTTCCCAGAATTGTAGTTCCACATACATATCTTTTAGATTAGAAAGAAATGTTACAATAATCAGCAGAGGACTTTTCAGCTGTACAACTTGAGGCACCAGCTGTTCTGACTTTCTATTTTTTAATATCAAATTAATTTCATGTACCAGTTTCTATATGCCACTGTGTGTCCAGATACCTAAAAGAAGAGGCAATTCTATCTACTAAAAAGGGTAGATGAAGGCAACCGTTATCTCAGCATGCTATTCCTGCTCTTGTGGGCTGTACTGCTGCAAACAATAAACATAAGAATGTTACTGTCAGTAACCCCAACTTGATAAAATGGCTCACACATCACTGACTTTCTAGTAGTCACATGTGTTGGAGAGCACCTGCACAGGGTTACATGTAGCAAGACCCACTTTTTTGCTAGTTTCTACCCTCAAACCACCCATCTCGAACTCTTGAAAACTGTTCATTTCCTTGCAATTCATGCTTAACAATGACATATATCTCAAGAGTTGTATTGCCTTGACGGCTGTCAAGTATTCTGCAATACCATTCAGCCTCCGATCTGGTTTCCTCCAGTTATATGACACTCTGCAATCTTTAATCTGACAGGACAGCACATAGATAAATAAATTTAGAGGTCCCAAGTGTGGTTATTTATTTGATTACTACTTACGTTGCCCCCACTGTACCACACAAGTTTCATGATATAAATATTTTATGCCTGTACTTGACTTCAGGTACTATTTTAAAATACAATGTTCTTCAGATCACAAATTATAAACAAACTTTGACTTCAGGTACTATTTTAAAATACAATGTTCTTCACATCACAAATTATAAACAAACTTCTTAAACCAGTACTCATCTGGTCATCAAAGCAAACCACATTTTTCAAACTAGTGAGCTTTTTTTGTGACTCAGCAACTTAGACTGGTTACAATAATTCTGCATAGCCCTTCAGAATCTCATTACAAACTTAAACCACTAATATTGTCTATTTTTCTTCTGTTAATTTCCAACATACACACTTCAGAAAACTGACCAAACACTACTGCTCTTGTTTCAGTGAGATGTGTGTGTGTGTGGAGTACCAGTTCACAATACCACCAACCAGTACTTACTGCACCTTGAGGTTCTTAGTCCCCAATAATCTTGAAAAGTTCTGCTGCAAAAGTTCTCTACTCCAGAATCTCAGACAAAGCTGCTTTTGTCAAATTAAATGTTAGTGAGCAAAAGCATAAATGGTGGATGCACACTAAAGTCTTCAGCAAAGTCTGCAAAATGCATTAAAATAACATAAATTATACTCTGTAAGTCTGTATTTGAACACTACTCCTGGGTCCATCTCATTGCTCACTTAACCGAGTACAGTGAGATCATATCCTGAGTCTAGTGTTCACTCTACTTAATACAGAGAGGAGATTTGAGAAGGTCAACCCACTTAGGTTCTTCCTTCCTCGCTCCTTGCACTTTACTAACAAAAAAAAAAAATTGCACTTTATTCATCTGCTTTTACTGTATTTGTGTTTCCTCCTACTTTATTTTGCTTTTGCCTCTTCTTAAAAGTACTCATTTTTATTAATTCTCCTGCATTTATTACTGCTTTGTAGTAGCCTGATTAAATTGTAACTGTTATTCTAAGTCTTTTGGTTTAAGCACTTGGGCTTCATACCAGTTGTTTTACATTAAGAAGGTTTGTGGTCTGCACTGTTGTGGCGGGAAAGGTAACTTACATCCTTCTAAGCTGGGAATTGCTGATTGAATGCTCAGTGTCTGCTATTCTAAAAGTGTATTAGTTCTGGTTTAAGCACTTCAGCTTCAGGCCATTTATTCTACATTAAGAAGGTTTGTGGTCTGCACTCTTGTGGGAGGAGAGGTGGATTCTGTCCTTCTGAGCTGGGAATTTCTGGTCACAGGCTTATTGTGTCTGCTTATTTGAACTTTTTCTTCTGAAATTGGTGTGCCTTGTTGCTGTAGCATAGACCAGATTCAAGCCTGCTGAATCTAGCTTTGTTTGTATAACTTGAGCACTGATCCAGGTCATCTTTTTTTGGAGAAGGTTCCCTGCACCCTAGTGGCAGGAGTGTGCAGTTAGAGCTTGTCTGATTGAAGACTGCTGGAACAGGGCTCAGTTTTGAGCTTTTTTCTGGTTAATCGGATAACTTGTTTAAATCAGTTTGTTCATTTTCTATTTTATATATATATAAAAAATTGCACTTTATTCTTGAATCATTAGTCTTGAATCATGGATTAACCTGGGACTTGCTGCTCTCCCGCTCGGTCATAGGAATTAGGATAGCCCCCCTGCCAGACGGACAACGTGTATAACCCTGCCATTGTCGCTGACTCCTTGGACTCCCAGTGCGAATGCACACACCTGCCTTCTCCAACCCCCAAAGAACCTGACCTAAACAGCTGCCAAAGAGACTAAGGATAGCCCCCCTGCCAGACGGACAACGCGTATAACCCTGCCATTGTCGCTGACTCCTTGGACTCCCAGTGCGAATGCACACACCTGCCTTCTCCAACCCCCAAAGAACCTGACCTAAACAGCTGCCAAAGAGACTAAGGGTAAAGAAAAATTACCTAATTTCAGCACTAGTATTCTGTTACATAGTTTCCTGTAGGATTAGGCAGCAACTGGATATTATCACCAGCCTAAAAGCCCTACTACTAAACCCAGGAAGGTCTACGGAAACTAACAGTGTAAAGTTATTAAATAAGTTAAACATACCAATATCAGTTACCTTTTAGGACCCAGGAGCACCCTTGTGGTGGCAGATCTGACGTCGAAAAGGTTATAATACACCCCTGTGGCTTTTCCGCCATTACTCTTGAATCATGGATTAGCCTGGGACTTGCTGCTCTCCCGCTCGGTCATAGGAATTAGGGTATGTAAGTACTAGCATGTCGCTACTGTGATGTTTAGGAAGCTGTTGTATTTACCTTGCATTGAGTACTGCAGTTAAGCTGTGAAAATACAGGCGTGAAAACGCACGTGTAATTTATATCAACGAGTACACTGTTATTACTCTGCCATCTGTCTGCCGACCTGTGAAACACGAGTCATGTTTAAACTATAAAGTAAGTGTATAACTGCTGAATGTGCACGCTCAACTGTAATGTAAGTGTAATTTAAAACATTTAGTGCACTGTTACTACGCTGCTATCCTTCTGCAGAACTGTGAAACTCTAGTCCTGTGTACTTTTTAAAGTAAGTGTACAATTGCTGAAGCGCACGCTCAATTGAGGAGCGATATGCCTCGTGGTGTAATGTAGCTACGCCTTAGGGCTCGTTTGCTGTGTACTTTTTAAAGTAAGTGTACAATTGCCGAAGCGCACGCTCAATTGAGGAGCGAGATGCCTCGTGGTGTAATGTAGTTAAGCCTTAGGGCCTGTTTGCTTATTTAAACAGTGCTATCAAAAAAGTGCCAACCAAACAACTGGGAAAGTTTAGCGAATGTATTTTAATTGTACCATGAGCTGTATGTAAAGAGCCTAAGCAGATTTATGCTTTTTTCACTTTCACAGTGAACTTTCACTTCAACGGGCGAGTTGCCTCGTGGTGCAGTTAAACCTTAGGGCTTGTTTGTTTACTTAGACAGCGCTATCCCAATATTGCCAACCAAAACACTGGGAAAGCTTTGTGAATGTATTTTAATTGTACTACAAGTGTATCTAAAGAGCTAAAGTAGCTTTAAGCTTATTTTCACTCTTACAGTGTACACCCTCAGATAGGAAGGCTGACTACTGAACCTAGCAAACTATACAAGGGATATACTGCTGTTTGTTGCTAAACCCTCTATCTCTCTCCTCTATTCTACCTATAGATAGCCCCCCTGCCAGACGGACAACGCGTATAACCCTGCCATTGTCGCTGACTCCTTGGACTCCCAGTGCGAATGCACACACCTGCCTTCTCCAACCCCCAAAGAACCTGACCTAAACAGCTGCCAAAGAGACTAAGGGTAAAGAAAAATTACCTAATTTCAGCACTAGTATTCTGTTACATAGTTTCCTGTAGGATTAGGCAGCAACTGGATATTATCACCAGCCTAAAAGCCCTACTACTAAACCCAGGAAGGTCTACGGAAACTAACAGTGTAAAGTTATTAAATAAGTTAAACATACCAATATCAGTTACCTTTTAGGACTCAGGAGCACCCTTGTGGTGTAGGCCCCGCTCCGCTTCGCCCTCGCTCCGCTCGGGCTCGCTCCGCACCCCACCCTGCCCCCTATTCCCACCCACCCCCACTACCTCTACATTTATTAGATCACTAAGCCCTTCCCCTTTTCCACCAACCAATCACTACCTCCCGTGCTCTGACTCATCTCCTCCTCTTTTCTAGCTTGTCTACACTGATCAGGCTACCCCCACCCACTCACCTCCCTCACTTTCTTTGTTAGTCTATTCTGTCTAACTAATCTCCACCCACCTGATAACCTCCCTTCCTACCCTTCCCACACCCTGGTTTCTCTTACGAAACCCCCTAGCTCACTTCACTCACTAACCTCTCTAAACCATGAACAAAAAGATTCTCTCTACCCTTCCCTCCATGCTATTACTCCTTACTGTTTCCTATCTCTTAACCAGATATGAAACCCTAACCCTAACAGGTGTCCATCTTTCTAATGATCACACCTCCATTCATTATCATAACCACTACAAACCCGTCCCTCCGTCTCACTACCATGCTAAAAACCTGATTCCTAAAATAAATCACCCTACCCTTAGCCACCCAAAGGTGCCCTCAACAAAAGATACCCTAAAATTATTAGTCAAACTCCAAAAAATACTTGACTACTTAAAAAAATCTATCACAAGATGTGGTGATATCCACCCCAACCCAGGTCCCAACTCTGACTTAGACCCCAAAACACTGAAAGATACCAGAAACCTAGTGGGCTCCCTCCTCATCCTCCATCTCAACCTTAGAAGTATTAATAATAAGATTCACAGCTTACATGCCTTGCTTGCAACTCACTTCCCTGACATCATGTGTCTATCAGAAACATGGCTTAAACCATGCACTAAGGATGAAGAAATTATCCCACCTGGATATAGCATCCTTAGGAGTGATCGAATAACCAGAAAAGGTGGGGGAATAGCTGTTATGTTCAAGAACTCCCTGAACATCACCATGAACCCACTCCAACCCCCAAAAGCCCACAACCTTGAACTAATGGCTCTAAAGATTCGCCTTAATAATAAAAAAAGTATTAATCTCATAGTGACTTATCTACCGCCAGGCAAAAATATTGAAAACCTAGAACTAATCCTTAGTTGGCTTGCCACCAACTATCCCCAAGAAACGATAATACTAGGGGATGTCAATATAAACTGGGCCCTCTATTCCGAACTCCCTAATCCTCTCCCCATTAACTTACATGGCTTCTGAGAATATTCTAACTCCCACTAGACTGGGCAGTGCCCAACAAAAGAGAGCATCCTTGACTGGATACTTACAAACAAGGCCCCAATGAATTATACTACAGGGACCCTTCCCAACGACCTTAGTGACCACCTGATTACTTTTATTATTAAGCACAAGTGTCCTACTTCAAATCAATCACAATCCAGACTAGTCAGGAACAGTAAGAATTTTGTCCCGGACCAATTCATTGCAGATCTTAAGGCATGTAATTGGTCCATCCTAAAACATTACCCTTAGATGATAGTGTGTTATATTTTAATAACACTTTCCTAAGAATACTTGACTCATGCGCTCCTAAGCGTCTCACTAAAACTAAGGTTCGCATTGCACCTTGGCTAACAAAGGACACTAAAGCCAAAATTAAACATCGAGACAAAGCCTGGCATAAATGGAGAGCCTCTAAAACCCCACTAGATCGCATCAAGTTTCTCCAACTTAGAAATTCAACCAAATCAGCAGTATTGTCTGACAAAAAACTATTACTGCCACCTCCAAAATAAACACCAGAATAATCCCAAGAAATTCTGGGCTGGTTTTAATCACCTCCTTCATCCAGGCAAACCCACCACCCCTACCCCTGAAAAATTAATTGGTAAAGATCCTAGAGAAATAGCCAACACCTTTAATTCATTTTTCACAGAAACCATTCAGTCCCTGGCCAACCAACTCTCCACTTCCCCCTTGGATACACCCTCAACCAAAGTCCAAACTCAACCTGCCTTCAACCTGCAACCCGTACCTACCTCCTATATTAGAACCCTCCTAAATAAACTCAAACCAACCACCTTAGCGGCTGACTTACTCCCAGCCACCTACCTACAAATTGCATCTGAGGCCATAGCCTACCCTGTTTCTATCTTGGTCAACCGGACCATATCAGAAGCTTCTATTCCCTCTATCTGGAAAATCTCCCACATCATCCCTCTCCATAAAGGTGGATCTTCCACAGACACATCAAACTACAGACCCATAGCTATACTATCTCCACTAGCAAAATCATGGAACGCTGCATTCACAAGCAGCTCATTACCCATCTTATTCGAAACAATCTCCTGTCTCACACCCAACACGGCTTTCGCCCCCATCACAGCACAACTACTGCCCTCCTTTCCTTTATTGACTCCGTAAACCACAATCGTAACAATAGATTAATAACCTCGGCGCTCTTTCTTGATCTTTCCAAAGCCTTCGACATGGTGAATCACCAACAGCTGATCCACACACTGGAGGCATACTACCTTAGCAAGAATACCATAGGCTGGTTTAATGACTACCTTTCTCATA
Organism: Protopterus annectens; assembly: GCF_019279795.1. Taxonomy (NCBI): domain Eukaryota; kingdom Metazoa; phylum Chordata; order Ceratodontiformes; family Protopteridae; genus Protopterus; species Protopterus annectens. Next base: position 1,338,299,150 of record NC_056726.1, read on the forward strand.
GAAATCAGGCTGTGCTATGGGAAAATAGCTTATCCGACCTACTCCCCACAAATATCGGCGTTCCCCAAGGATCTATCCTTGGTCCTCTACTATTCTCTTTATTTATTAACGATCTGCACACTATTATTCCCAGAGCCTCCTGCATACAATATGCAGACGACTCCACACTGATCTGCTCCGACAACTCCCTCGATAAACTCCAAATCGCCACCCAAAACTGTTTTTCCCTAGTTGAAAAATGGTTCTTGGAACTAAAACTCTTGCTTAACCCATCCAAAACCAAATTACTCCTGTTTTTCCCCACTACTCCCACCCCTCAAGGAAATCATTCTCCTTCCTCCAATCACCCCAACTTTCACGTAATATCCAATAATGGGACCAAAATTGGCCCTGTCTCTCACACCAAACTGCTTGGTGTGACCTTAGACCACAAGCTCAAATTTGACACTCACATTAATCTGACCATTAAGTCGGTAAACAAGAAACTTGGGTCCATGTATAGAATTAAGAACTTCCTAACCCCACATACTAAATTAACCATTGCTAGGACTCACCTCCTTTCCACACTCCCCTATGCCTCACCGATTTTCTCCTTCCTTAATAAAACAGAACTAAACAAACTATCTACAACCTATAACCACATAGCTAGATTTATAACAGGAATGCCCTATCGTACACACCACTGTAACAATCGTAGAACACTTCACTGGTTAGAACTACCTAACACTCTCAAACTTAATCAACTTACTGAGGCATTCAAAACTATACACCATCCTGACAAAACCCCCGCAATGACCAAAATATTCATTCCATACTCTAACCTTAATTCCCTTAGATCCTCCAAACACCTTCAAATCCAAACCATTAAAGCTAATAATTCAGGAGGTGAAGCACTCTATGTGAACTCCATTGGAAAATCCTGGAATGCCCTCCCAAACAACCTAAGACACGAAACTTCACTCAACCAATTCAAAAAACAACTCAAAGATCTACTAAAATCTAACTGGTTATGCCCATGTTCTAATCCTGATTAGCAGCAAACAGCCAGCTACTATCTATCCAATCCATAATTCAACGGGACTTCATTTGTAGTTAGAGTACTCCAACCACCCAAGAATGTTTCAACTACTTAAACTATCTGTATAACCTTTTTATTGTTCATGTGACCTTGAAAGTATTACCTTGTATTCGTATCTCCTGTGTGTTGTTTTTTGTCATATGGAGCTTTTCTCCCCGGGCCTCCACTGAAAATGGACATGTATCCAGTTGGACTAGCCCGGTCAACAAATGTAAAATAAAAATAAAATAAATAAATAAATAAAATAAATTCATCTGCTTTTAGTGTATTTGTGTTTATTCCTACTTTATTACTAGGGGCATTGACTACAACTCTGATCTGAGATATATAACAATATGTATCCTTTTCTGTGCATTTAAAGTGTTTTTTTGATTGTATCCTCTTTATTTTCTGAAAAAAAATATACTTGTTCCCCGCCTTTCTAAGCTAGTACAGTCCAGTTTTCAGGTTAGTGCTGAATTCAGGGCTGAGTTATAAATCTCTGTGTTTGCCCATACCTTCCATGGATAGAAGGAAGTTTCTATGTTCACCTGTGAGAGAGGGGAGCTTTGAGCAGCCTATCTGTCCCTGGAGGAGTGGTTTTAGCCCAGAAATTAGTAGTTTATTGGCCATTTCAGGCTAATTTGTATCTCTTTCATTTCCCTGCTATAAAAACCACATTTGCCCAGTTTTGCATGCTGGGCAGCACCGGTTAGCTAGGGTATAACTATTCCCGGCTCCACAAAGTCTCGTCTTCAATTTTTCCCTTGGAACTAGACAAACTTTCAACTTAAGCACTCAAGCCATTCATTTCCCAGCCTGGCACTTGCTCAAAACTCAAAGCAAGCACTTATAAACCCTAGCACTAGACCCCCCCTTATACTATACAGAAGGATGAGGCTGTCTATTCGACCTTACCAGCCATTCAGTAAAACAGTTCACTGTACCTATCCAGGCATGTCCAAAGGGCTGTTTCAGGTGTACTCTCCAGTCCAACTGGTGAATCTGGGCATTTTGAGCCAATGTTAGAACTGCCTCACGTACACAGACATCCCTCTCCTCCTACCACCAAACACTAATACATGAGAGAGATGCAATTAGACAGCCAAACTGGAGGCTAAGCTCTCTCAACCTAAGACTGGATCAGACAGTCAAGAGGAGAAGGGAAATACTTGCATCACACTACCAGTCCCACGTAGACCCATCAAACCAGCACCGGCAAAAAACACATAAATACATGAAAACATACTTGGAGGCTCTAAATAAAAATCAGCAAAAGCAACAGAAATCTCCAAAGCAGACATCTAAGCAACCTCCACCCCCAAACACAAACCATGAAACACATACTTCACAAAACCAGTGTGCCATGAAATCACAGCCCTTAAGGCAAAATAACATACCCAACATACTAGTAATAGATGACTCTATAGTCAGGCACACTAACGTCCCACTCACTAGGCTGAATAAGGAGAAGGCTACTGTTAGCTGCCTGTCGGGTGCCAGGATCTACCACATAACACAAGCACTCAGGTCAGTCCAGAACAAGTACAAATACAACACTGTCATTGTCCATGTTGGTGTGAATGACCTGAGCCGTACCTCCCTGGAATACATGAAAAGAGAAATGGAAGAGCTCTCTGATCATGTAGCCCAGGCCGGTATGACCCTGACCCTGAGTAGCATCCTTCCCTCACCAAGAATGATACCAGAGTGTAAAGAAAAAATTGTCAATTTCAACAATTGCCTAAGTTTCTGGTGTCATTCAAATGGGATCCAGTGTCTGTCCACCTGGAATGACATGCTCGACAAGCCACGCTGCTTTGATAGAGACAGCTTGCACCTGTCACCCTTAGGCTTTTGAATACTAGCCAAGGCTCTTGCCACCCCCATTGTGCTTTTTTTAGACAAGGCTCAAAAGACAAACCCACTGCCGTAAATAGCACAAGTAACAAAAAACTGAGGGTAATGCTACTCAGTGCCAGAAGTCTAAACCTTAAAATGCATGCAGTTGAGGCACTCCTCAGTATGGAGAAAATTGATATATATGTGCAGTAACAGAAACCTGGTTTAAGGCTCCAGAGAGCACCCCAGCACTACCAGGCTACAACTCATACCATACATTTTGGCCACAGAACCCGGACCAAAATACAAAAGGCGAGGGTGTATCCATATTCATGAAGGATACCCACACCTCCAGGTTAGTGGCACAGCATGATGCTTCAGAGATCATCCACATGCAACTGACAATGGGCAAAACTGCAATTCAAATTGTAGCTTGCTACAGATCACCCACCATGTCCTAGGACCCCCATTCCATGTTTCTGGAAACACTGGGAAACATAAAGGTCCTACCAAACACCCTAATATTGGGTGGTTTCAATTACCCAAACATTAACTAAGAGAACTACTCAAGTACTAACTCCTTTACCCAACATTTCCTAGAATTTATAAACTCAAATGCCCTGGTTCAACTGGTCAACAGTCCCACCAGAAGTGACAACATATTGGACCTGGTCATCACCAACATGGGCAACCGGTGTTCCGCACCTGAGGTCAACCCCTTGTTGGTTAGATCTGACCATAAACAAACCACTTTGGATATCCACATTCTGCCCCCACCCCTAGATAAGGAAACCACCATGAAAAACTTTTCAAAAGCAAACTTCACGTTACTTAAGACTGAAATGGAAAGTTTCAAAGCCCCCATGTTAAAGGATAACGCTATCCAAGCTGCAAAATCCTTTACTAGTGCATTCTATGGGCACCTACAAGAATGCATGGATCATAGTATCCCAAGCAAAACCAAGACTCACTCCTCCAAAAAAAGGAAACCAGTCTGGTGGACCCCTGCCATAAACAAACTATACAATAGAAGGAGGAAACTAGTACAGAAAAGAGTAAAATCCCAAGAAGGGAAGATATCCCTGATCAGTATCAGCAAGAAACTATGATCCCTCATAAAATCATCCAAGATGAGCTTCGAAAGAAAAATTGCCAAGGACTCCTAAGATAACCACAAGGCATTCGTTAGCTATGTCAAGAATCTAAGTGGCAATGCTGAGATTTCTCGGAGTTAGTGCAGAATGGCACAAAATACACTGAATCGACCGATATCGCCAACATCCTGGCAGATAGGTTCAGTGCAAACTTCACCCCCCTCACCCCCAAAAGGGCCCATAACCATACCAGAAGAATGTTGAGCCCCTGAAATCACAGACACTCAGGTTAAAACAGCCCTCTCCAAAGCCAAAAACACAGCATCAATGGGACCGGACGGTGTCCTAGGCTGCGTCTTACATGAGCTCAAAGACGAACTAACCCCTCACCTAAACACACTGTTCAAAGTCAGCCTCTCCACAGGCTACGTACCCATAGAGTGGTGCACAGCAATGGTTATTCCACTCCACAAAGGTGAAGTCACAACAGACCCCGGGAACTATCGCCCTATAAGCCTGACTAGCTTGGTCTGCTAGGCTATGGAGCGCATCATCATGGAACTCATTAACAAAGACATTGGGAACTTCCAAATACTGGACCCTACCCAGTTTGGCTTTGTTAAGAGCAGATCATGCCTCTTAAACCTGGTGGACTTCTTTGAGACAGTTACCAAGGCTATAGATGAGGGAAAGGTGATACACACAACCTACCTAGACCTTGCAAAGACCTTTTACACCATTCCCCATTCTGTTATTATAGACAAGCTCACCAGCCTGAACATAAACCCCTACATCACAAGATGGGTTGCCAACTGGCTCACGGACAGAACCCATATGGTGAGAGTTGCGGGAGCTAGGTCCGACTCTAAATCACTTACAAGTGGCATTCCCCAGGGCTCAGTCCTAGGACCCCTCCTGTTTGGCATATACTTCTCAGAGGTACAAGCAAGCACAGGAGGACTATGGCTGACCAAGTTCGCAGATGACTGCAAACTAGGGGCTATAATTGACTCTCCGGCTGACACAGACATCCTCCAAAAGGGTCTCACTGAGACAGATACCTTGTGTCAAAATCATGGCCTCAAGATAAATGCCAAAAAGTGCATAGTCACCCCCTTTGGAAAAAACAAAGTACCCACAAACTACCACATAGGTGGTTTTTGTTTGTGTCTTTTGGCTTTTCCCGGTCAGGGGTCACCACAGCGGAACTCCGGTCCACTAATGATTGGCAGTTGACTTTTACGTACTGGTTTGCCAGGCCTGACGCACAACCTTCAACGAAGGTACGCCCATTAATGCATATCTCCACGCAGAAGACGCTGTAGCTGAGTATCGAACTGGACAGCGTCTTACTGTGAGGCGTCAATGCTACCGCAGCACCACCACCGTGGTAGTCCCCTAAATACCGAAGAAGTAATAAGGGATCTGGAGACCCAAGTAGATAGTAATCTCTCTTTTGATAATCACATTGCCAAAGTGGTTAGAAAATCCTTTTATGTGGCCCACCTAATCACAAAAGGGTTTGCATCCAGATCAAAAGAGGTCATTGTGCCCCTCTACTCATCACTCATCAGACCCATCATACAGTACAATGCCCCATTTGGGATGTACCTTACAAGACACCTGTAACAGCTGGATAGACCACAGAAGTACCTCACCAAGAGGATCACTGGCCTCAAATAGATGCCCTATGCAGCTCGACTGAAGAAACTCCAGCTGTACTCGGTTGCATACTGCCTACTCAGAGATGATCTCTGCCTGATATACAAGGCCATGTCCAACCCATAATTGATGGACATGCTCCACCTAAAGAAAACCATATCCCCTCGAGCCACACGCTCTAGGGATCTAAACCTCACCACAACAATAAATAGGACGTGCTGGAGGGACAGATTCCTGTCCCAGAGACTTCCCATGCTTTGGAACAAGATTCCAATCTACATTAGGCAGAGCTCCTTGCTAACACTCTTCAAGAGAAACTTTCAAGAGTGGATGGGAAACAGAAATTCAGTGGCTCTGCTGGACAGAGGCACAGGGAACTAATCTAAGGGGGCAGCGAAAGCCAACACATTCTGGCTAGGCTTATAAATGCCTTCGGGCAGATAGCCTAGTACCTACCTATGAACCTATGAACTCCCATTTCTGTTACAAAGAATGAAACAATGTAAAAACATAAATCTTTGGAATACCAGTCAACTCATCTAGTGGTATATCAGTTAACCATTAGTCTAAATCTTAGGTATTCATCTGTATTTCTTTATTATGTAACAAGTTGTACTGAAATGCCCTACCTTTAATAATCGCACATGAGGCATCAGGTCCAAAGCCAAGTCACAATAAGACAAAGATTCAATGTACAGTATGGCTCTACATTATAACTAATGGAGTCTGAGAGAACGTCACCAATAACCTGTAATAGGCTCTTCCTATTTCAGGCCATCAATACTCAGAATAGTGTTAGAAGCATTTAATCCAGTTGTGATGCATTTTCTAAGTTATTTTTTAAGACCTTAATCACAAATCACAAAACTGCCTCTTCTCTTGGAACTAATCCAAAGTTTTCTGCAAAGTTCCACTTTACCCCACCAAATGGCATGACAAATTATTAGAGAAAACAACTCTACACCTGCACATTTCTATCTTATTCCTTCCAGTTCATTTCTTCATCACCTCTCCTACCCCATGACTATGCCCTACAACCAGTTTTCTTTTTGCTTGCTTTTTCTTATTATGTTAACTGCATGTGCATATTGCATGCAAGCATCACAGATACAACTTAGACAACACATATTTGATTTACTTTTATTTGAAGCACGATGGTTGTCAGTAAACATCAAGTCACTTATACTAAAAAATATAGCACATACATACACACACACACACACACACACACACTTCCTCTCTCACACAGTGACTAACACACACATGCACACACACTCGCATGCACTTTATCTCTCATACAGACAGAATGGTTAGTTCAAATTACATACATGTACATAGACACATACACGTACATAGATACACACTTTCTCTCTCATACAGAAATGAACATAACCACTAGTGTAAATTATATATGTGCATACACACACAAACACCATTTACTTACCTTCTCTCTCAATGGAATGGCTATTTTAAATTCCGCTAGCAAGTGTGAAATAGGTTTATATCTGCATTAGTGAGTGTGTGATGCATGTATGGCCCTCCTTAAAGGAGAAGATGCCGCTTTAGCTTTTTCCCCTGGATTGTAGTGCCTGCCTCATGCTAACCTCTTCACAAAAACACTGTACTGAACTAAGTACAGTGAGTATGTCTCCCAATGTCCCTGGTCTAATAAGGTCCAACAAAGCCAAGTATGAAGTCAGGATAGCCTTTCAGGCAAAGGACATTCACAAAGCCTTACTTGGTTATGTCAGGAACCTTAAAGGTAGCATACGGAAATGTGCAGAATTGGTGGTAAATGACACAACCTTCGCTGACCAAGGTGACACAGCAAAGTTTCTAGCTGATAAAATTAGCTATAACTTCACCCCCCACTCCCCCCAACTACCCTCTGTGAAATATCTTCTAACATATCCTGTCACCTCAACTATCAACAAGGAGTGTGTCATGGCAGCATTCACTAAGGCCAAAAACACTGCTTCAATGGGCTCTACAATACAATACCCCCTACAATATCCCCCGTTGTCTCCTAAATAGCCTCAAAAATGACCTAGCAGAACCAACAGAGACACTATTCAACCACTGCCTCAAAACAGGTTACATACCAAGAGAATGGAGGACCGCAACAGTCATCTCTCTCCAAAAGAGGAACTCCAGACCCATCAGTCTGATAACTCTAATATGCAAACCCATGGAATGAATTATCATAGAAATGATCAACAAGGACATTAGCAACCTTCAGACACTGGACCATCTGAGTTTGTCTTTCTCAAGAGAAGGCATTGCCTACTCAACATGGTAGACTTCTTTGAGAGGGTCACCAAGTCTATGGATGAAAGTAAAATGGTGCACACTCCCTACCTCTACCTGGCCAACGCATTTAATATAATACCCCACTCAGGTATTTTTGACAAATTCTCAGAGTTAGGTATAAATCCCTGAACAACTCACTTGATTGCTAACTAGTTCACAGATAGTACCTAGGATGTCAGGATTGTTGAGACCACTTCCACCAGGAGACCAGTCACTGGTGTTGGACCAGCTCCTGTTTCACATCTATTCCTCAGAAGTCAAGACGAATGTTGAAGGCCTCTGGTTCACCAAGTTTGCAGATGACTGTAAACTGAGAGCTATAATAGATTCCCCCATGACACAAACATCCTATAAGAGGGCCTGACACAACAAACGATTGGTGCCAGAGGCACAGATAAAAACTCAACATGAAGACATGCATTATACTGCATTTTGGGAATTCTTTCTCCCAAGCTAATTACTTCATTGATAAAACACTTCTAAGAGTTGACCCAGTAGGTAGGGATTTGAGAATGTATATTGATAGTAATTTGGCATTCAACCAACATGTAGCCAAGATAGTAAGAAAATCATTCTATGTCGCCCACCTCATAAGCAAGGATATGGCATCCAGGTCCAAGGAAGTTGTAGCACCACTCTACTCAGCCCTTATCATACCCATCATTGAGTACAATGTCCCCTTTGGCATGTACTTAACCAGGCACCTGCAACAGTTGAAACACCCTCAAAGGTTTCCTACCAGGAGAACATAGGGTATGAATAACCTGTCCTACATAGATCTCCTTAAGACCCTGCATCTTTACTCAGTTTCCTACAGGTTACTGACAGGTGATCTTTGCCTGGCATATAAAGCATCCTCAGACCCAGCTCTGATGGACCTGTTGTACATCTGCAAAATAAACAGTACAAGGAACACTAAATCCAAGGACCAGAACTTTGCCTGCAACATAAATAAAACATGCTGGAGAGACAGATATGTGTCTCATAGGATACCTGCACTATGGAAGAGGCTCCCCATCCATGTGAAGCAGAGTTCTTCCCAGAGCCTTTTCAAGCAAAACATTAATCATTGGATAGGAAATCATAAATTGACCCCTGGTCTGACCCCCATCTCTCTGATGGACAGAGACAGCAGTAAATTAACTAATCCCAAACTAACATACCAACACCCCACACACACAAACACATGCACAACTCTTAGCTAACTCATTACTAAGATACCCCCACCATATAGGCATCCAGTGCACTCGAGGCTTATAAAGACCCTGGTGATCAATAGCCTAGCACAAGCCTATGAACTTATGGACCCATCTTTTCATGCATTTTATGCAGACTGTACAATCACACCAGTCTTGTGTATTTTATTTGGTCTTTGTTTACTTCAGTATTTTCTTTTGAGATATTATCTTTCTGTCTATATGCTACTGTAATAAAAATAATTAGTTTTAAATCTGTGCCTTTTACCATATTTTATTTATGTGCTGTGTAAGGAGGGGGTATCACACATGTTCATTAATAAATGATATCTAGGGAAAGAGGTGTACAAAAGAAGCTCGCGTGTTAACATAGAATTCCAAAAGTAATATATAGGGAAAACCTGCTAAAAAGCAGGAGTTCCTATTTACAGCACTAAATCAGTGCGCTATAAGAAAAAAATGTAATGTATTCATTTTTTATTCACTAACAAAGGCACTCACTCCCTGGGGACATTATTCATTACTGTTAAATATATAAAAGATGAAAAACAATGCTCTAAAATAGAATGTTCTACACAGTAGAACACATTTGTATAAAACTAAATCAACTTCTTTCTTTTCATATAGTCAAGAGACTGGTAGCAACATGACTTCTGATTTGCATCTGCTCAAATCTTCATTCATACAAAATGCAGTTTATTTAGTCCGTTAACTGTTTATGCAGGAAGAAGAAAGATACTTTTCTTTTATATAAATTTTATTCCATTCTCTGTACTAGGAGTCACGAAAGGAACATGAAATGTCTAGAAGGCTACATGAGCTGTACTGTCTTTGAATGATGATGTGTGTTGATATAAATCAGAGAGTCATGCATCTGGAAACACTGATCAGGAATTTTCCAATAAAAATAAAAACACTTCTGTGCAAAGAAATAGAAACAAGCAAGGCATGCTTGTGAAGGGTTAGCAATGTTTGGGATATGTTAGTAGCACAACATATTAGTAGCACAACAGGTAGTGTATTTGCCTTTGGTTCCAAAAGCTGTGTGTTCCACTCTCCCACCATATAGACAGATTGCTGATACTGGGGGGAGTGTGTAGTAAATTCTTGGGGTTAGCATAAAGGTTAAGGTGTTTACCGCACAGGATTTGATTCTTATCTTTGGTTACTGTCTGGTCATTGGATAGGCATGCAATAGTTTGCAGACTGATTACCTAGTATTTACCTATATGTCTGCACATTTTGACAATCTAACAAATAAAGAGCATTGTCCCGGTCCCCTTCAATATAAACACATCACACCAAATGACATTTGACGACCTTTATTAAACTTCCATAACTTTGATTACCAATTTATTTACAACTGGACATAGTATAGTTGATTCTAAACACAGCATAAACCTCCTTGTAATGTTAATCAGGACAGCATACCAGCTCATCCTGCCCAGTAAGCAGCATCTATACCTTTGCTTGCTTACTTTACTTATAAACCTCCTTGTAATGTTAATCAGGACAGCGTACCTGCTCATCCTGCCCAGTAAGCAGCATCCATACCTTTGCTTGCTTACTTTACTTATAAACCTCCTTGTAATGTTAATCAGTACAGCGTACCTGCTCATCCTGCCCAGTAAGCAGTGTTCATACCTTGACTTGCTTACTTTACTTATGAAGCAGAGTCTAACCATTCATCAAATCACCAATTAGCAACCAAATAAGTAACATCCTTACCTCCATTTGCTTACCTATTCAGCAAACCTCTTCCAGCTGTTCATTTCCTTTCCATAAACCTATACACACCAGAGGGGGAACAGAAGAGGGCAACATGTCCCTCTTCTCCACCTACTCCAACTAACATAACCAAAATCCCCACCAAACCACCAACAAAAAAGGGAGGGAGGGTATCAAGCTCACGCCAAAATGTGATTACTTACCCAGCTACACTTGTCTAAACCCCTTAAACCCCCCTCCCCACCCTTATCTCATTTCTTCCCAATCATCCCTCCCTCCATTTAACCCTTTCACCTCCCCCACCCACTTAACTCCCATTAATATATCAGCCTAACCCCTTCTGAAGATGTCCCAGGACAACTTGGTTTGTTACCAAACCTCATGTGTCCTGGTCCCCTTCAATATAAACACATCACACCAAATGACATTTGACGACCTTTATTAAACTTCCATAACTTTGATTACCAATTTATTTACAATTGGACATGGTATAGTTGATTCTAAATACAGCATAAACATCCTTGTAATGTTAATCAGGACAACGTACCTGCTCATCCTGCCCGGTAAGCAGCGTCCATACCTTTGCTCGCTTACTTTACTTATGAAGCAGCGTCACTTCATAGACCATTCATCAAATCATCAATTACCAATCAAATAAGCAGCATCCTTACCTCCGTTTGCTTACCTATTCAGCAAACTTCCTCCAGCTGCTCATTTCCTTTCCACAAATTTGTGGAATAAACTTCCACACACCGGAGGTGGAACAGAAGAAAGCAAGCCTGTCTCTCTTCTCTGCCAACCAGCCTAATCAGGCTGTTCCCCCTCCCTTCTACCCAAAATTGTTTGACCACTACCTCCCATAATGGAAAGGGTTAGGCCAAACATCATTCAGTGTACCCATCATCTGTAAAGCCCTTAGAATCCCACATACCATCCCTGAAACACGCCCTATGAAAACTAATCTGGACTAGAACCCTCAGCCCTCATAGCAACCATCTAAACCAGAGCACTCAAAACTACTAACCATCCTTAACCACTGCCTGTCCTTAGCCTTTCCCATCGAAGAGTCTCTTCCCCTAAATTGAACACAGAGCTCTAATAAGGTGATTACTCAGCCCCACATTGTTCCCCATTCTGATGGCAAGAACATCCATCCTATCAAAACGTCACTTTTCAGATCCCCTTTTCAAGCCACCACATGATACCTTCTGGCCTTCAGCAATCTGCAAAGAAAAGAAAACAATAAATTCTATGTGCACACATACCAATATTTACTTAACATGGAGGCACTGATAAGGACCCCTGCCACCCCATCAAGTGTTTGCCAAACTCTGCACCAAAGTATAGAACCAGCCCCCTCTTTTTTTTTTCTTTGCACTACAATTCATATCCCCAGAAATAAGAGTCAAACTTATCTAGCTTGTAATCATTCTCAAGCCAGTAGACTAATAGCTTCCTATGATACTGAGTACTGTGATCCACGCCACCTACCTGAACCCCATCCACCTTAACATGCCTTAATGAGCACCAACCAAAATGCATTATCTGTAACCTCATCCAGCCCACTACAGGAACCCCAAACTCTTACCTATGGCCAAAGTCTGTTGCTCCCTTTTACTATTGATTGCAAACACACAAACACAGGGACAAATTTCAAACAGTGATCTAACATACTGAACAGTAATTAACCCTGAGATCACCAATTCAAATGCCTATCCTTCCCTGGCTACCAAAACTCAACTTTGAAATCCACTTACTTCAGTCAGTAATTGTTGCCACCTTGCGCTCCCCATGTGTAACCTCCTCACTCGCCACTGCTTTCATCACCTGCGAATTCCCTGTGTATTATCACAGCTGGTACTCGGCACACCACTGTCTACAAAGAAAAGGACAAAAGTAAATCCTCTAATATGTAAAGAGAAGGCTCTACCTGATACCCAGCTATTCCAAATTATAGCAGCAGAATTCCAAAGCCCCCATTTCCGTCAGTAACTGTTGTCCTCTTATGCTCTCCACGTGTAATCTCCTCGCACACCACTGCTTCCATCATCTGAAAATTCACTGTGTATCACCACAACTAGTACTCGGCACACCACCATCTACAAAGAAAAGGACAAAATTAAACCCTCCACTATGTAAAGAGAAAACTCCACCTTATACCCACCTATTCCAAATGACAGCCGCAGCATTCCAAGACCCCCTCTGCAAGAAAGAAAAGACAAGTAAAACATCCAAAAATACATAACACATATTCCAAGACATCTTCAAGGACAACCTATTCTGCCAACCCAGGAAGGAATGCACCACAGCCACTCACATCTATGACGAAGCAGCCATAACTGAAGTTATGCTTCCAGTGACCCTACCAAATACCCAAGATAAATTTAACTACCCGTCGAGTATGTCAAAACTAAACCCCACACATGAAGGGACCTATCAATCCACAACCAAGGTAACCTTGCAATTCCAGACCACCTCAATTAGCGTCCTGTATAAGTCAAGCTAACTTATATTGTAAAACTATAAGCCTATCTCTTAACCTTCCATCTCCAAATGAGGTACACTAACCAACACAATATGGAACAAATTAACACAATGCAGCAAACCTAATTATAGCTGACTAACAGCTTACTAAAAACAGTCAGGTAGTATTTAAATATTCCTCTTACAAACTTAAAAGGTTGATAGAACCAGTTACGGTAAAATGGCTATTCAGAACGGTACACGCATGCACACATCCAGAAATTATATTATTTTCATAACCCAGCACACATTCATGGACACAAATTCACACAGCCTCACTTACGCCACTGCAGATATGCACACACGTGTCCACATAATCTCACATTAATACCCACACTCCTGAAATGCTAACTGTATGACCCGGCACCTCCTGCCTATTGCTGAGATCTTCCTCTACTTCCAATTAGCCTCATCCTTCTCTTCTGTCCCATTTCACTCCCTCAGTCTGCAAGATCCTAAAGCTCTCCTAACTCCTTCTCTGTTTCTATAACATATGCTTACACTACTGCTCAGACTGTAATGCCTCTCTATTCTTGACTCTCCCACTATCTTTCTTCATCACCAACTTTCTGGCTATTATGTTCTTAACTGAAACCAACATTTTATTTTTCATATACTATAACAGTCAATGTCTTAGACTGCACTACCTACATACTACTTTTGGCACTGTTTACTCATAGGTTATGTATATGGTGAGAGTGACTATTGTATATAATGTTTAACTTGATAAAATTGTCTACATGTGTAGTATATATTGTAATATCTTGTAGCACAGTTTATGTTCTTTCCACTTATTATTGTATAGTATTCCTAAAAGCTGACGTCTGGAAGAAATAGAACTGACTCATACACATCTTGGGACTTCATTAGATGTAGAGAAAAATGGTGCTGATAGAGGCAAAAGAAGGAGCTGCTGAATGAGAACATTAAGGACAGTGCCTATTTTGGAGGAATGTTGGAAATAAATGCAAGAACCAGTCATAATGGTTGTGTGTCAGACAACTGAACTGTTATTGAAGATTGCAAATAGGCATTTTGGCTGAAATTCTAGCTACTATTGAATTCTGGAAGTAGGTGTTTTTGGCTGAAGTCCTTGCTAATTTTCTGTAGGTTTTTTCATTTCCTTGCAAGAATAAATAGTGCTGAAACAGCCTGCTTATCTTAATTTAAAAGTTCCAGAAGGCTGAGCACAAGAACACATGGTCTAAAGTTACAAAAGGTGGCACTTGAGCTGATTTCTCATCAAATTACAAAGAATGACTGTTTTCTGTTGCACTTCTAGTTGCCTAGTGAAGTACATAGATTTAGTGCTATTTTATTCAGTTTTATTTCCAAGGAAGTGTGCCACTATAGGTTACCTTACTAACAGGAATCTGCAGCCTGTGTATTATTCACCTGCACCTGCTCAACCCACATAACAGCGCAGAAGTGGAGAACGCCTTGGAGAGTGCCAAAGCCACGTCAGCCTCTCTGTCCCAAGAACAAAGCACACAACCTGCTGCCATAAGATGGCAATGCAACCCCCACACCACTACGCCATCTGCAACACACCACACACACTGGAAACTGCTGGACTGGCAAAAGCAAAGCCCCCACCACCAGAACCCCAACAAACCTAGGAACCAAGCACTCAATGGGGACCGAACAACAGGTCTTGCACCCCACGAACCTTCCAAAGGGCCCACAGTCCAACTGTCTGCCACCATCTCCCGACACTGACCGCACAAACTCATGGCAGACAGAAACCAAGCCGGCTTCAAGGCTCGAGCGGTCCCGGAGTTCATCCCATTCGGCCACACCACAATGCAACTACTGACCCAAAACCAAGGCAACTCTGGCCATCCAGCCAAAACCAGTGCAATTGAGAGGCACTCCAACAGCCCCATGGTCATTCCACATCAACCATTCCACATGGCTGTGAAAGATTAACAGCCAGCCATGCCCAGAAAGTGGCAGAATGACAGTCCCTGTATCATCACACGCCTCACCGACCTGCACTGCCTAGGAAACCCGTCCACTTAGTGACGTCCTCATAAAAATAAAAAAAAAAAATAAAAAAACCCCATCCCTCAAAGGTGTCAAACCAGCCACCCCCGATCCACAACAAGTATGTGCTCATACAACTTACAATAGAAAAGCCCCCCCCCCCCGTTCTTCTCTTTTTTTTTTTTTTATTTATTTTTAAAATGCCTCTGCGCACGCACAAGAAACATTACTCACGGGGGGCCGCATAGCCCGCAAAAGCCCCAAACCGATATCCTGGCTTGTTTTTTTTTTTTTCCTACAGTTTTAGAAAGTTTTTATTTCTTTACACAACTGCCACTCTATTAATCTCTACTTTAATCTCACAAAAAAAAAAAAAATTGTAACTTGTGAGGGAACATAACACACACATATGCATTTCAAAAGAGTGAAGAATTAACTACTTTTGTTCTGTTGGACTGCACCTACTTTTCACATTGTTCACTTGAGCAGTTCTGTGACCATTTCTGCCCTTAAATGCCATGTATACCTAAACACTTCCTGAAGAATTTTCAAATTGAAAACGAAGACATACTGCACGTAAAGCTTCACAATGCTCTCCCAAACACAAAATGCAGAGGCCGCTCACTGACACCACCACCATTGAAACAACCTCAACAGAAGAGCACAATGACCAGCCCAGAAACAGCAACGTCCCCCAAAAGTAAGGGAGAACTTCAGGAAAATTTGCCACAGCATGCCACATCAAAATAACAGTAGCAATCTCTCCCCCCCCCACAGAACTCGCAACCTGCGCACCATCTCCCAAAAGACTGTAACAGCTCCCACCAACCATCAAACCCTCCAACAAAGGTAAGGAGCTCAAAAAGGGGGCACTACTTGAAAAACACTAAACCCCCAATGAATGCAAAAACATGGACACCCTAACATTGGACGGCCTGCCCCCAATTCCCTCCCCAGAGAACCAGCCCTAAATCTGAATAATCCAGAAATACCTACCTACAAGCCCATCTGCCACCAACCAAGACCCACAGGCCTACCTTTCTCCTGACACAGCTACAGGTCGTCATATGTGTAACCTGCCCTTAGCAAGCTCACGCCAAAATGTGATTACTTACCCAGCTACACTTGTCTAAACCCCTTGAGCCCCTCCCCACCCTTAACTCATTTCCTCCCAATCATCCCTCCCTCCATTTAACCCTTTCACCTCCCACACCCACTTGACTCCCATTAATATATCAGCCTGACCCCTTCTGAAGATGTCCCAGGACAACTTGGTTTGTTACCAAACTCATTTCTGCATTGGATGAACTTAAAAGTAAAGATGATATGATTAGCAAATTTGCCAATAAGAATGGCAAGACAGTGGCACTGAATAAACAATGCTGTTCATCTATTATGAATGACGTGATGTTAGATCAGAGTATGGCAAGCCTGTAAGTCATAATGAAATAGGAAATATTTAAAACATATATTCATAGAATGTTTTTTGATGTCATTTTAACGTGTTATCAGAAGAACTTTACAGCTATTTGCATAATAAATATATAAATACATACTATATATATATATATATATATATATATATATATATATATATATATATATATATACATATATATATATATACACATATATATATAAATATATATGGCACACTGAAAAGTAATAAAATTCTGCTGCAACCCTCTCCTAGGCTGATTGTGGCAGTAGTTGATTATATTACATTGTCTGCATTTAACTTCATAGATCTTCTATTGAAACCTTTGGTGCAAAAGATAACAGGTTACATGAAAGAGACAAGTGAATTTCTGTTGCAGTTTATAAATGGAAAAATGAGAGAAAATGAATTCTGTTAATACAAATACTAAACATCAGAAAGACTTGAGAACTCTGACTGAAAGTATATAGTTAGTCAAACTGCAGAAACATTTATACCTGATACAGTGTGTTTATATCAGAAAATAATGTTTCATTAAGAGAGAAAATATACGTGCAGCAATGGAATAGAGCCATGAGCACCCCAGTGTGGTGCCTACATATCTGTATGCCCATCTAACTTATAAGGAACATTATTCTTTTCTGTCTGACAGCATTGTTTAAATGTTTGCATCTGACAATATTGTTCATAAGGGACAGATGTAGAAAGCTTTCCCACATTGTGGTAAACAAATTTGTGCAATGAGCAGCTTGTTCATAAAGGACATATTTAGAAAGTGTTCATATATTGTGGTGAACAAATTTGTGCAATAAGCAGCCACCCACAGCATGCATGTGATTCACAGAGTCTCAGAGGGTGAGCTGGAAATGCCAAGCAGCAAGGTTGTGTGTAGTATATGCAAATGGCCATATACTGACATAGTAAAGAGCAATGTTATTAAAATGAACAGCTCAAGGTAATGAGGCCAAACAAGGTTACAGAGTAATTCATAAATGTACAAATAAACTGCAATGGAGCTGTGCCCACTGTATATTTAAACCAGCATGAATGGTCATGTTCACACTGAGGGAATCATTAAGTAATGTTAGGAGTTGCTGCAGCTTTAGTAAATGTGTATCTGCAGTAGGTTGTTATTGCTACTACCATGCATGAAGGTGGGTGACATTGCCCCCAAAGATACCAGGTCATCCGATTATGCTTAACATTTCATGGACTACCCAACACTGATATTATGGACTGGTACTGTGTGGGTAGGGGCATAGTGCAATAAACTATGGACATGTGTAGGTCTCATCTGCAGTCCCATGGAAGTTGTGGAATACCTATCCCGGTGGATACTAAGGTATGCATGGCTTTTCATATATTTGTATGGGACCTTTCAGTGACCTACTTAGGATGCAGTGAGGGAATCTTAGGGATCAGCCTTGAGATGTTTGATCATTTTGTATGCCATGTTTCACCATGAGGGGGGAGCATAAGTGGCTCCCACATAACCTAGTGGAGAGAGCCAACATCACTTAGAGCCAACACTATGATGGAGCTCCATTTCCCTGAGGTACTGAGGGGAGACTGTACCCACAATGAAATAAAGGCTCTAGCTGTTGAGCTGGAAAGGAGATATTTAAATCATAAAAGCTATCACTCCATCATCTGCCAAGTAAACTGCAATGCACAGGGTATCGTCTACAGTGTGTTTTTAGGCTACCCAGGCAGTTATCACAACTCTCATATATGGCACACCTGTGACCTGTAGCAACGTTTTGTGAGGAGTGACTTCTCCCAGTGGCATCTTGTTAGTGATGCTGATATACCTATAAGAAATCCACAAAATCAAACAGACTAGAGGTACAGCCCAATAACAAATAAGAAACATTACCAAGTGTGTGGCTTTAGCTGTTGAAGGCACTCTTTTACTGTTTGAATTCATCTGGTGGTGCCCTGCAGTATGATCCCCGCACCACACACTCCAGAGATCACAACCTCATTATAACAATTAACAGAACATGCTGGAGGGACAGGTTCATCTCCCAAAGACTGCCCATACTCTGGAATAGGCTTCCCATTAATGTCAAGCAGAGCACCTCGCTGGCCTTCTTCAAGAGAAATCTTGACGAGTGGCTGGGTAACAGAAAGTTCACCCCAGGGAGCACTCCATTTGCCTTACTGGATAGGGCACTGTGAACTAACATTGTGGCACGGTGCCTGGGCAAATGTTTTTGGGCAAGGCTTGTAAAGGCTCCAGGGCCATTAGCGTAGTACACACCTATGAATCTGGCAAGTGTGTAAACATAGATGTTACACAATACCATACTCAGAAGACAGCTACAGTAGGATGGGCACTTGCAGGAGCAGCAGTCTCCAACACATCAAGCAGTAGAGGTTGAGTAAGATGAGGAGTCATTCAAGGGCACAGCAGCAGGGGATAATCATGCCAAATGAAAGCAAGATACACTATAGTAAAAGTGATGTATGCAAAGCCAACACCAAGCTGTGCTTATCCATGCATAGGCTGATCTCAGTGTGCATCAGACACAGGCAACTCAGGTATACAACGGATAATGCACAGTTTTCAATACTTGCACATCTGGGAAAGGGAGCAGACATATGTATGTCATTCACAGGGAGCTGACATATGTATGTCATTCGGGAGCACTTTATAATCTCGAAATTTTGAAATACCGAATTTCAGAATCCCGAGATCATAAAGCTAAAAGCTCTAAATACCGAAACCCCAGAATAGCAAATTTCAAAATCCCGACGTTCGGAGATGTTGAAGTAGTGCTTCTGGTGTCGCAGTGTTTGAATGGAAGTTCAGGTAAGTATGTATGTTTAAGGGTGTTGGTTAGGGGCTTTAGTGTGTGTCAGTGTGTGTTGTGACTGTGATGTGTGTGTGCAAGGGGAATGTAGGTGTGTGGTGATGTTTTCGTGTGTTTGTCTGTGTAGTGTGACCCTGGAGTTAGTATATTTAAGTGGGGGGGTGTAGCCCCCCTTATGGGGGGTGCAGGGGGGCTTGACCTCCTGCTTGTATGCAGTGTAGGTTTGTGTGTTTGTGTGTGGGGGGAAGGTGTGTGTTTGTGTATGTGTGTGGTGTCTGGTTAGTGTAGGATTCGCAATTTCAAAATTCTCACTGTTGGGATTTCGGTATTTAGAGCTATCAGCTTTATGGTCTCGAAATTCTGAGATTCGGTATTTCAGGATTTCGGGATTATAAACTGAATCCATGTCATTCATAGGTAGCAGAAATATGTATGTCATTCACAGGGAGCAGACATATGTATGAAATTCACAGATAGTAGGCATATGTGTCATTCACAGGGAAATGCATGAGTATGTGAGTGCTGATTATTATTACCATAAAATATGCTGTGCTGTGTACCACCTTTCAGTGTGTGGGTGGGGGGAGGGACCAGCTTAACATAAAAGGATTTTTGAAGGGCCACTGTCACTGGAAGTGTGGAAGTGTTATATACTGTGGGCTGTGGTGGTGTGAGTGTAGCTCTGCTGGGACACAGCCTCATGAATAGTTGTCACACTGCAGCTCAATGTATTTGACAGGTCCAGAGTATGTGTGGTAGTGATCTGAGTATCCCAAGCATGCACCTGTCCACAGCAGCTGGCTCTATCAGGAGTGGCACTAGTTATACCATGACTCTAGCTAGATGTCGGTATGCTACGTGACCATGAACGACATCTGCTATGAGATGTCTGCTACTGCCATGACTGCCACAACCATGGGTCATTCTCTATTGGGCATAGACACCTTCAAAACAGATGTAGCCATGGAAGTGCTAATGCTGTAGGAGCATGATCCAGTTTATCATGTCCGTGATGGCCACCATCTGTGGAGATAGCAGTGGAATGGCTTCATGGATGCCACCTTACCCCTGACAGGTGAGCTTCAGATGACATGACACACTGCAATATGTGATTGCCCTAAAAATATGCTGAGTTGTGAGCATTGACACAACAACCTCAGGAGGAGAGAAGTAGCCATGTTTCCAGGAACACCATTATCCACCACCCCATGTATAGCTCTCTGCCCATGAGTGTATAGGTGAATTCTGACTTCTGTCTACTAGGGTGTACCACACTTCCCTAAATAGTAGTGTCCCCAATAACCTGTCCTCCCTGTGTGGTGTGTGTCTCCTGGTTGTCCACAGGCATAGAAGGTGTATCTATGGTCTCTGTAGGGTATGCAATGATCAGATTCCCAGTGTCCAACAGCATGCACTTTGTACTGCCTGACTGTTTAAATCTCATCCCTGTCAGCATCAGAGGTTGCAGATCCTTCAACATCAGGCAGTGGCAGCTCCAAAGTGCTAGTCCCAAATAAAGGATCAACTATGAATATATCAAAGCACTATAGCTGATGTAAATATGACCCAGCTCCAAAAGTATACATGTATCTGAGCTGTACAATCATCATCATCATCATCAACATCCTTTTTCCTATTTTTTACACGGGTCAGGGTGTCATGTCAACTGTCACCATCTCTTTCTATAAAAATGAAACTCTCCTGCCTTCTTTGACACTCATGCCTGACTGTCACAGGTCTTCTCACATACAATCCATTTACCTCTTTACTGGATGGCCTTGTTTCTTTTTCCTGTCTGCCCCAAATCTTCTTCACTAGTTTGCCTTCTGCTTTTCTCTACATGTGCCCAGACCATCATAATCTGTTCTCTTTGACCTTTTCTGCAATTGGAGCAACTTTTACTTCTCTTATGTCCTCATTTCTTTGTCTGTCCCACAGGGTGCATCCTATTCATCTACATCACTTCTAGCTTCCTCAGCTTCTCTGCCTTTACTGCCCAGGTTTCCATGCCATAAAGTAGTACTTGTCACACCACTGTTTTGTGCACCTTACTTTTCAGTTTCTTTGGCATTCTTCCATCATATACTACACCTAACACTCTGTGCCAGTTGGCTGCAGCCCCACTGATTCAAGCTTTGACTACCTCATTCAGACTTCCCTTCTTCTCAACCACCCCTCCCAGATACTTAAAGCGGTTAACCTATTCCGCTATTTTACTTTCTATCTCAATTTCCAGTTTCTTCAGAACTCCACTATTTGCTGCAATAACAACTGTCTTATCTGTACTCAGTTTCATCCCATGTGCCTTCAGTTTTGCATTCCATCCCCCTATCCTTTGCTGAAGTTCTTGCTCAGGGTCTGCCTGTAATGCCACATCATCTGCATGCAGCAACTTTGTTGATCTGTCCCCTCCAGCTTGTTTGCTAATGTAATCCACCACCAGTATGAACAGCAGTGTGCTCAGAGCTGAACCCTGGTGCACACACACTCTCACTGGGAACCCCATTGTAAGACTGAACACTGTCCATACTTGAGTCATTAGGTCCTTGTACATAGCTTGCACTAATCCTACCAATGTTTATGGGACTTCATTCCAATGCAGGACTGCCAAAATCAGCTTTCTTGGGACCTTGTCATATGCTTTCTCCATGTTTAGGAATGCCCTGTTGGACTCTTTCCTCAGCTTTAGCTTCTTTTCAACTATCCGTCTCACTGCAAATATCAGACTGGCTGTGCTGTATCCTGATTTGAATCTGAACTGCTCATCTCCCATCATACTTTCTGCTATTCTGCATATTTATCAATCACTGTCTCCAAATACTTTCATGCAGTGTGATAGGAGTTTGATACCTCTATACTGCCCACATTTGTGAATGTCCCCTTTATTCTTTGAGCACTGACACTAGTATGCTTGCTCTCCAATCATCTGGGTTATGTATTTCTCTCTGCACTGCTATGAGTACCTCAGGAGCCATTTCCCCTATTTCACCCAACATCTTTATCATATCTGTTATGACCTCATCTGAGCCTGATGCTTTCCCTGACTTCATTTTCCTTAGTGTTGTTCTTACTTCTTCTAAGGTGGACTCATCCTCTTTTCTTACAGTAGGCTGTGTCTGGGGTTGTACAGCTTCAATGGAGTTTTCTTCATTCAGAAACTGTTGGAAGTACTCCTTCCATCTGCCTTTGATATCCTGCACTCTGGTGAGCAGGTTGTTGCTGGCATCCCTTATGAAGGATATCTGACTATCTTCTTTATCTTTCTGTCTTTGCCTTGCAACCTGATATAGTTTCTTTTTGCCATCTACTGACTTATTTTGCAGAAGCTGGTAGTGCCTGATGCCTTGTCCTTTGCTATTGCAACTCATTTCTTAGCTTCTTTGTTAACCTACCAGTATTCCTTCTTAGCTTGGTACATCGTTTCTGTCTCAGACTTTTTCCTGCACTCCTTCTTCTTCTTTTTGATGACTTCCTGGACTTCTGCATTCCACCACCAGCTTTCCTTATGTACCTTATTTCCATATCTGGCTCAGCTGTATCTGTTCTGTAGTCCTTAAGCATGCTGTTTTGAGGTAGTACCATTCATATTCATCTCCACTTACTTCTTCTTCTACTTGAGGTACTACAGCCCCAGGTAATTCCTTGAACTGTTGAGGTTTCTTTCCAGTCAACTTTCAGGTCTTCAGCCTGGTCTCTGTTGACCTTATAGCCTTCTCTGTCCACCTCTTGTAACTAATTGTAGCAACCAATGGTTTATGTTGTGAGTCAACTGTTTCACTGGGCATGAATTTGAAATCCCTGATTCTACTCCAGTGTCCATCCTTACTAGGAGAAAGTATACCTGAGTTATATGTTGGCCATTCTTGTATGTGATCTTGTGACTGTCTCTCTTACTGAACCATTTGTTGGTTACTTTTAAGCCATTTGCCATACAGAAGTCTAGAATGGCCTCTCCTTTTTTATTCCTGTTTCCCCACCCATGCACAAATCCTGTTCTGGCAGTCCCGATATGTGCATTCAAGTCACCCCTTATTAGCACCAATTCATGTTGTCCTGCTTTATCTAGTAGGTCCAGCAACTGCTGTCTCAATGCACTCTTTTCTTCATTATAACAACCCTGATGTGGGGCATTGCTGAGATTATGAATACTATCCTATCATCAGGATGGAGCCTGATTGCCATGAGCCTGTCACTAATTCTGATGGCATCCCTCACTGTTTTCTGAAGCCTGTCCGTCAAACAGTTCCCACACCATTTCAAGCCTGTCCTTATCTTGAGTAGTAGACTCTGGATCCTGAGCCAAGTGGCTTTACTGCACTGCCCTTCCACCTTGTCTCCTAGATATATAGGATGTCCAGCCTCTTCTTAAACCATCATATCATCCGTTTCCAAGTTGCCTCCTGTCAGCAAACCTACACCGAGTGTAGCAATTCTTAGTTCATGTTTAGCAGGTTGATTGTTTTTTGTAAACAGCAAAAACACGAACTAGGTCCCACAAAACTACAATAGAACGCAAAAAGCTCAACGATGCCCAATGAACTCTTCCAAGACTCTTCGATATAGCAAAATCCCTTTTATTTGAAGACGAACAACACAATAAGGTGAACAAAAATCAATTCATCAAGCACTTTCGCCTGTGTAAATCCCAGGCTTTTTCAAGATACAACAGCAGGGTAGCGAACTCCCTTTAAATAGGGCAGTTCATTACCAATTAGTGTGATTAATCAATTTAATTAAGATACCTTAATGGTAACGGATTATAGAATTTTGTGCAAAAAATCTAACCATAGTTGTCAGCAATTCATTGAAAATTACATCCAGATAAAAACAAAATAGAAATACGTAAAATACATGTGATAAAAACCAACACAGTAACGTTTAAGCATCTACTAACTATAAAACATCATAACCTACGATAATTGTATCCTGTCCTTTCTTTGTAGAATCTTTGTAATAAATCCCCCATGTTGTATCTTGAAAAAGCCTGGGATTTACACAGGCGAAAGCGCTTGATGAATTGATTTTTGTTCACCTTATTGTGTTGTTCATCTTCAAATAAAAGGGATTTTACTATATCGAAGAGTCTTGGAAGAGTTCATTGGGCATCGTTGAGCTTTTTGCGTTTGATTGTTTTTTGCTCAACAGAGCTATCCAAGGTAACCTAAGCTGGGCAACTGGACCAGTAGCTTATTGACCCAGGGCTGCTGGGCTTTATGGTGGGCACACACTGGCCAATAGGGCACATACACCCATCCAACTGTTAGCATGGGTCCCTGGTGTAGGTCAGAGTAGACCAGGTCCTCAACCCACTTATCACCAGCAAATACTCATGCCCATTTTGGCAACATTGTCAACACAACCAAATCACCTTTAGCCATATTTTTACACTGTTGAGTGGCTAGGTCTGCTATAGCATGGAGTCTGTGATCATGTTCTCCTATCATGAGGATACTGCACACCACAGTAGATGCCCAAAGTGGTTGGCTTATACAACTCTTCCCCCTACAGGGCACTGTATAGAGACTGTGCTGCTGCCCACATCTCCATTCTTTGAATAGTCTGAGATTGAAACCCCACAGAAACACAGGGAGAACATGCAAACTCCAAACAGGCATTAGCCAGAGGCCTACCTCTCAAATGTCCAGATTTCTCCCTCATGTTTTTGTCTAGTCTAGCTTTACCAGAAAGGCTCATCCAGACTCTGCTACACTTTGCTGTGAAGGAAAGGTTAGTTTGCTGTTATTTTTTGTATTTCTGTATTGCCTTTCTATATTTTGAATACTGTAGTTTGTTTTCTTTATCTTGTGTTTTGCTTGCATTCTGTTTTAACAGCATATTAAAACTTCAAAAGAGACCACAGCTCTCTCTGTTCTGAGTCAGCTACACTTTGCTGTGAAGGAAAGGTTAGTTTGCTGTTATTTTTTGTATTCCTGTATTGCCTTTCTATATTTTGAATACTGTAGTTTGTTTTCTTTATCTTGTGTTTTGCTTGCATTCTGTTTTAATAGCATATTAAAACTTCAAAAGAGACCACAGCTCTCTCTGTTCTGAGTCAGGCAGAATGTTTTCCCTCCCTCCCACACATTTAAGTTGTCTTGTTAAATACCACTGTCTTTCTAGTTGCCCGCCTCTTATGTTAATCTGACCATATATCTCATTTCTCTCTACTTTCACTGGCTTATGTGAGTAATCACAAAACCATCACTTTTGAAATCCCACCCCTTCAATTATTTAAATTTATTGGCCATCCTACAGTATTTCATAGTACCAAAATACAAAAGTAACCACCCCTTTCAGTCCATCTTGCTGTTTTAAAAATAGTAACTCTCCACTAAACCTTAACTTTTTAAACAGGTAAAACTCAAGTTACCTACTTTCATATCTAACTTCTCTAGTGCACACTGCAGAGTGCATTCTTTTCAATCTTACCTTTAAGCATCCCTGTTACTAGCACTTTCTCTAATACCTAAAAGATCATCTCTACTTGACTCCAAGTAGACTTTTCTCTATCTGTTAAACCTAGCACTTGCTCCTACAGTACTTATTACCTTGATACGGCACTCTTATAGATAGCACCCCAAAAAGGCAAACCCCATTTCTCGGTCACCCACATCCCCGGAATCTCTTTTAAAGTTTTTTGTCTAGTCCTTCTAGCATGTCGAGGGATCAGTTGCTAGTGTCCTCTCCTGCTCAGCTGGTGAACCTGGGAATATTGAGGCAATGTTACAATTGCCTCATGTACACAGACAACCCTCTCCTCCTCCCACAAAACACAAATACATGCGAGAGATGCAACTATACGGCCAAACTGGAGGCTGAGCTCTCTCAACATAGGGCTGGCAAGACCAGTCAGGAGGAGAAGGTTACCACACACACTATAGACCCAGTCTCACATAGTACCATCACAACCTCAAATCATACACATAAACACACAAAGACATACTTTCGGCTCTGATCAAAAATCTACCAAAACAGCAGAGGCCACCAAAGCAGACACCCAAACAACCACCACCTCAGAACACAACACCTGCAACACATAGGCCTCACAGTCAGAGTGTCAAACAGTCACAGCCCTTAAGGCCAAACACAATGCCAGACACACTAGTCATTGGTGACTCCATAGTCAGACACACTGGCGTCCCGCTCACCAGACTGAGTAAGGAGAAGGTCACAGTAAGCTGCCTGTCGGGCGCTAGAATCCGCCACATAACGCAAGCACTCGGGTCTCTCAACAGCAGGTACAAATACGACTCAGTCATTGTCCACGCTGGTGTAAACGACCTGAGACGTACCTCCTTGGACTACATGAAAAGAGACATTGAGGAGCTCTCTGATTATGTAGCCCAGGCAGGTATGACCTTGACCTTGAGCAGTATCCTACCTTCACCAAGAATGATGCCACAATACAGAGATAAGATGATCAGCTTTAACAATTGGCTTAAACTCTGGTGTCATTCAAAGGGGATCAATGTCTGTCTGCCTGGGATGACATGCTGGACAAGCCACGCTGCTTCCAAGGGACGGCTTGCACCTGTCACCCTGGGATTCCGGATATTGGCAAAGGCTCTTGCCACCCCATAGTGCCTTTTTAGGCAAGGCTCAAATTCTAAACCTACCACCCTAGAACACAAAAAGGAAAAAACTAAGGGTAATGCTGCTCAATGCCAGAAGTCTAAATCTCAAAATGCACGCACTCGAGGCCCTTCTCAGTATGGAGAACATCGATGTCTGTGCAGTGACAGAAACCTGGTTCAAGGCTCCTGAGAGCACCCCAGCACTATCAGGTTTTACCTCTTATCATGCGTTCCAGCCCCAAAATCCGGACAATACCAAGAAAGGAGGGGGGGGTATCCATATTCTTCAAAGACACCCACACCTCAAGACTGGTGGCAACGCACGATGCATCGGAGACCATCCAGGTGCAATTAACCATAGGCAAGACTGCTCTGCAAATTGTAGCATGTTACAGGCCACCCTCACAAACTCAGGAACCTCACATGGCCTTCCTGAAAACACTAGAGGGGATAAATGTATCACCAAACACCATCATACTAGGTGACTTCAATTACCCTAATATAGACTGGGAACACTACTCAAGCCCAAACACCCTAGCCCAAAAGTTCCTGGAATTCATAAACTCAAATGCCATGGAACAACTAGTCACCATCCCCACAAGAGGAGAAAACATACTTGATCTCATCGTCACGAACATGGGAGCACAATGTTCAACACGAAGTATACCCCTCACTGGTGAGATCAGATCACAAACTAATCTCGCTGGAGGTCCTCATCCCACCCCACCTGAAATAAAAAGACCACAGTAAAGAACTTCTTGAAAGCCGACTTCACACTTCTAAAGACTAGTGTGGTCTCCTTTAAGGCCCCGAGCCGGCGGAAAACAGTACTCAAGCCGCTGAATCACTTACAAATGCCTTCTACCAGCACCTGCAGGACTGCATGGATAAGGCAATCCCAAGCAAAACAAAGACTCTTTGTACCAAAGGCAAGCGTCCAGTCTGGTGGACCCCAGCCATAAACAAACTCTACAACAAAAGGAGGAAGCTACTACAAGATAGAGCAAAATCCTTAAAAGGTAAGACACCCTTGATCATTATAAGTAAAAACTAAGAGCTCTCATAAAATCATCCAAAGCAAATGTTGAGAGAAAAATAGCTAAAGACTCAAAAGACAATCATAAGGCCTTCTTTAGCTATGTTAGAAACCTGGGAGGAAACTCCCAGATATGCTCAGAACTAGTTCAAAATGATGTGAAGATTACTGATCCTACAGACATTGCCAACATACTGGCTGACAGGTTCAGTGCAAACTTCTCCCCTCCCCAAAGGAGAGATATCTATACCAAGCGATTGCAGCCCCCCAAACATCTCCAACGCCCAAGTGAGACCTGCTCTCTCCAAAGCAAAAAAACACAGCATCCATGGGACCTGATGGTGTCCCCGGCTGTGTGCTCCACGAACTCAACGAGGAATTAAACCCACAGCTAGGACAGCTGTTTAATCATAGTCTTACCTCTGGATACGTACCCAGGCAGTGGCGCACTGCAACTGTGGTCCCACTTCACAAAGGCGGTGCCTCCACCGACCCTGGAAATTACCGGCCCATTAGCTTGACAAGCCTTATCTGCAAAGCCATGGAGAGGATCATAATGGACCTCATAAATAAAGACATAGGGAATTTGCAGACTTTGGATCCATCCCAGTTTGGCTTTGTCAAAGGCAGATCATGCCTTCTAAACTTGGTTGACTTTTGAAACAGTCACCAAAGCCATTGATGAGGAAAGGCAGTCCATACAGCCTACCTCGATCTGGCGAAGGCCTTCGATACAATACCCCACTCGGGTATCATTGAAAAACTCATCAGCTTAAATGTTAACCCATACATCACAAGATGGGTTGCAAACTGGCTGAGTGACAGAACCCACAGGGTCAGAGTTGCTGGCGCCATGTCAGACTCAAAGCCTGTCACAAGTGGTGTACCACAGGGCTCAGTCCTGGGCCCACTCTTGTTTGGCATCTACTTTTCCAAAGTACAAGCAAACACAGGAGGGTTATGGCTGACAAAGTTTGCAGATGACTGCAAACTGGGCGCCATAGTAGAAAACACATCTGACACAGATATCCTTCAGAAGGGTCTCACAGAAACGGATAACTGGTGCCAGAGCCATGGCCTAAAGTTAAATGCCAAAAAATGCATAGTCATTCCCTTCGGGAAAAACAAGGTTACCCTAGCTACCAAATAGGTGGCAATCCACTGAGCACAGAAGAAGTTATCAGGGACCTGGGGACCCAGGTTGATAGTAGTCTGTCATTCGACACCCATGTAGCTAAAGTAGTTAGGAAGACCTTCTACATTGCCCACCTTATCATGAAGGGATTCTCATCTAGATCAAGGGAGGTCATAGTCTCCCTATACTCATCACTCATTAGACCAATGATTGAGTACAATGCCCCATTCGGAATGTATCTGACCCGACACTTGCAGCAGCTGGAGAGGCCACAAAGTTCCTCACCAAAAGGATAAAGGGTCTCAAACATCTGTCCTATGCTGCCCGACTGAAAGAACTCCAGCTCTATTCAGTCGCACCGCTTGCTCAGAGCTGACCTTTGCCTAACATACAAGGCCATGTCAAACCCAGATTTGATGAATATGCTTCACCTCAAAAATCTAGATCCGTCAGAGCCACAAGGGCGGAGACTTAAACCTCGACACGGCTATTAATAGGACATGCTGGAGGGATAGATTCATCACCCAAAGACTCCCTATGCTGTGGAATAAAATCCCGGTATATGTGAGGCAGAGCACCTCGCTGGCCTTGTTCAAGAGAAATCTTGACCAATGGATGGGAGATCGCAGATATACCCCAGGGATTACCTCAGTGTCACTGCTCAACAGAAGCACAGCAAAATAATGGGTATAGTTCCCCATACTAAAGGGGTGGCGTAAGCCACAAAACTATGGGCTAGGCTTGTAAATGCCCTCGGGCAGATAGCCTAGTATGAACCTATGAACCTAGTCCCCCTAAAATTTGTGGTTTTCTGGCAAATCACTGAGATGACCTGACTGAAGTCACTAAATAATGATATACATTTGAGTTTCAGACTTCAACTCCTTCAGAAAATGTACTTTCTAAGTTTTTAAGAGCAATATTTAAAATCAGTCCCTACTTTGGGCCTTTGTTCTTCCATTTTGTCAGGCTTTGTACAGATTTCTTGCACTAAGAGGTTGAGAGGTATGGCTGGAGGTCCGGATTGAACCTTGTACCTTGTGCATGGGAGGCAAAGACCTTAACCATTCCGCCCATGTAATTAGTTGCATATGTTGTGCACATGTCCATGCAGGGAGAATCCCTGATGTTCCTGTATACCATAAATCAGACAGCTTTAATAAGTTGGACCATGTCTAAGGGGTTAAGCGGACTTACAGGTAGTCTTACACAGAATGAGGTTTACATACTTGGAGTACTTCCCGTAGATATGCTTGTCCACTGCTCAACCTCTGCCGCAACAGCCAGCACTGCACTGTGGGACCATGTGGCTGTGTCACTGCATGGGAGAACTTTGACTTATGTGTTATCATTTTACTAGAGGCTGCAGTGTGTTTCTGCTTCCTTTGTTTTATGCATTGCTCAGTAGGCAATGAAGCAGTGGAATTAATACCTATTTCATATGTGATCCTGAAAACTCTTACACCACCTGTGTCCACCTTGCCCATATAGGATGCTGTTTGTGTGCCAGACAGTTCTATATCTCTATCCATACATTTTAACTGTGCATATCTATCCCATGCAGTATAATACCTATAACATTGCAAGTGATCAAGGAGATGTGATGAAAGGTGAGGTGTCAACCAGGTAAACTAGTAACCGAATAAAATTGATGCCACGGAGAGTCCGATATGGTTTAATACAGTTTATTAAAACAAGCTGTTAAAAGCAAAACTTTAAAACATTAAGCATTTCCATCTCATAAAAGAGGCTTCATCAGAATAAATTATGTCCCAACACAGAGCCATTAAATACAGAATGAACATGAATTTCACTGGTAGTTGGTAAATTGATCAATTAATTACCATTTTACTTAAAGAGCCATACTAAAACACAAGGAAAAGTAAATACAAATAAAGATGATTCTTTCTCAATTTTAAGAATATGTCATCAAGAATAATATAATCAGATTTACTTCCAAAAATACATGGTGCTTTTATAATTTGTTAGCTTTTAAATTCAGGGCAGGTCCAATGGAAACACAATCTTTCAAACCACAGGGAAAGATAGTTCACAGTCTGAGCTCCGAATACATTTCACATACTGTTAAAAAATTCCAGTCCCCCCTCTAGGATCAAATCTAATTTTTTCCAATATACCAAAACTAAATTTATTAAATCTGCTACACTGAATGGAGTATCTAGACAGAGCACTATTCTCATTTTTGTTGGCAGTGTCGTAGATGTGTTCGTAGATGTGTGTCCGTAAGGCACGCTCAGTCCTGCCAACGTTAAATGCTGTGCATCCCACACAAATTGCGAGGTAAACTACCCATTGGGTAGTACAATTGCCATCATGGAATATAATTTTGCTTTCCATAATATTACCAAGCAACACTGTTTGATCCCTTATAATGTAGGTGCATTGTTTACACCCTCCACATTTAGTGGTACCTTTAGATGGCTTGGAGAAAAAGACCTGCTTGTTCTCCAGCAGTCTCGTAAAATTGGGACCAATTTTGGAAATAAATATTGGTTCACGGCCCACTGTTTGGAATAAATTTGGGTTAGTTTTAAAAATACACCAACTTCTTCTAATGACGTCTTTAATTTCCTTAGAAAACCAGTTGTGTTCCACGATTAATGTTTTTTCATATTTGTGTTCCTCACAAGTTAATGGTACTGTTAAACCAATTCCTAGAAGGGGGTTGTACCTTTAGCCCCATTTATTCAATAGTTAGTTAAGTTAAAGGAAATGTTTTGGCAAAGGGTATCCTTGTCCCTTTTTGGACAGTTTGCTATTGGAAGTATACTATGAATGGTTGAGGAGTGGGGTACTGTGCAGAGCAGCACTGATGGGCTGAAGCCTGTAATGAGCTCTGCTATTGGGCTGTGGTAAACCAGGGTATTCATAAATGATGGAGTCCACAACAGAGGATTGGACATATCCACTGTTATTCAGCATGAGGTTGGGTGACTGGGTATATCCGCTGTTATTCAGCATGAGGTTGGGTGAGATACAGTCAGTATGAGGATTCTTTGGTTTATTTTTTCATAAATCAGTAAAAGCATTGGTGTGTTCCCTACATTGTATACCAGGCTCTGACAAGTCATTTACTTCCCAGCATTCCTAGTTGGATGAACCAGGCATCCTTTAACATTCTTTTGAGTGGTGGTAGCTACAAGTTATTATTTTACATGGAGGGTTTTGTCATGTATTAAATAACCAGCGCACAAAATGTGCAGAGTCTATGAAACTCAAGTAGGGGGACATTTTATTACAAAACTACTACCCTATCAGGACAGGGCTAGTGCCATTTTCTTTAAAATTTTTTGCCACCCAGCCTTCACTTTTCTGTTCTTGGCACTTGACAGCTGTTGACTATATATGTAGTTTGTTGCTTCAACTTAGCGCTCATGAAGCATTAATTGATAGGAACGTGCAGGTCCCAACTATCATACAAATTTGTTCCTGTAGCTGGCCAACCATACTCTCAACTGTCCATATTTTCACAGAATGTCTAGATTTTTGCCTAACATTTTTGGACTGTTCTCATAAAATTTTGTTTTTCTGGTAAATCACTGGTAAATCATTGAGAACTGAAGTCATAAAATAATGGCATATGTGAAGGATGCCAGTCCAGCTAGATTGAATTTTGTAAATAATTCAATGTTATTGTAAATATTAATATGATCCACAGGCTTGTTTTACAAATGTAAGAAAACTGTGTTATGTGCTGAGCTTCAAGATTGTAACCACAGTACACCCTACTGGAAGAAAGCAGAAATGTGTATAAACTCTATGCCAATGCAAATGTATGTTTTCTTGGTAGAAATTGGGACATACAGAGATAACTAGCAAACTCTGAGAAAATAAGTAAAGAATTTCATGACTGTGTGTTATCTCAAGCTAAGAGACAGGATGTCTAGGCTTGGAATTTCTTTCTATTGTCTTAAGACAGAGATAATTACAAGGTTTCACATGTAAAGTGATTTTGTATTGCTCTGTGACTTCCTAACAGCTGTACACCTGACAGATAAGTATTTTTGATAGAGACATGTTAAATTCCATTGGTACATGTTTAGCTTGGGAATTAGATGCAAGTGTCAAATAGTGATATCATCTAGTTAACCCAGCAGTAATGTGTACTATTAATTTAAGAACTATCTCAGAGAGAAAGAGAGTGCATTTTGTATTTTGTTCTGAATCTGACAACAACTCACCAGCACTTGCCTTGCTCTGTAAGTAAGATATAGATCTTAGTATTTCTCTTAGAGATAGATAGGAATATAGCAAGATTAGTGTAGATGTTTTCTATATTTACGTGAGACTGTCCTACTATATTATTTTTAAGTATTTCCTGTTAATTGTGAACTCTCTATTGTCACTGTGTTGAGTTAATAAGTATTGTCTTGTGTTTTTATTATTTATTATTAAATATATTTAAACCTTTTAATTGTGGCTGATTTTGTGTAGAGATAATTTAAGCTGTTAGAGTACTAGCATGTATTTGGTGATACTGTATAGGCCACTCCTAATTAGCCTTCAAGTCTCAATCACACTTAGCAATTGGATAATAATAATATTGCACAGTAGAAATGGACACCCATTGGTAAGGGCCTTGATAGTAGCTGATAAGGGTGGTTGGTGACAGTCGGTACCACCTTATATTATGGGCAGAAGGGGGTATAGCTAGTGAACCTGTGCCAGCCTTCCCCAGGAATGTCTGTGTGTTTGTATATAAATCAAATCTTAAACTGTGTGTGTGTCAGTTACTTGGGCAGGGACACAAAGCACTGATTGGACAGAGAAGGTACTGGAGGTTTTGGCTTGACCTCTCGGCTGAGATCTGAACCCTGTAGCTGTGCCAGTGTGGAGTCTTATTGGAGATCTGGAGAGAAAGAGAGAAACCAGCCCCAGACTGACTGTGATCTCTGTGTGCTAGTAAGGGAAATTGTACTTTACTGTGTGTGTACTTGTTATCCTTACAATGTGCATGTTAGTGGTGAGGATTGTGGCTCCTTTATTACTTGGCCAGTGCACGGGCATCACATATTAATTGTTTGGCTGTGGTGCGATATCCACAGCAAATATTAATTAGTTGATTGTGATGAGATAGGCACATCACATATTAATTGGCTTGTAGTGGTGTGGCTAGTGAATTCCTGCAGCTTGTGTACAGTGGTCACTGAAGGTTTTTTTGTGCTCTAAATCAGCCAGGCAGTGAACATTCAGAGTTCGGATCACAATTGTTTTATTTCTTTTATTAGCTTAGTTAGTCAGGGAGAGCAGGCAAGCATGTCAGCAGAGAGGAGTATGGCAAGCTGACAAGGAGTCACTTGGCTGTGATGTGCCATGCTAAAGGACAGTTGCATGGAAACCTGACTAAAGCAGACATGATTGCAGCTTTGGTGACAGCTGCATCAGAAAATAGCAACCAGGAGGATGATCAGACTGGCTGTGAAGATGTACAACACTCAGAGAATGGGCAGCTCAACCTTTCTACAGAGGACTTATAAATCCATCTGGAGTTAAAGAGACTTGAGTTGGAGGCCAGGAGTTTGGAAATAGAAGCTGAGGAGAAGGAGAGGCAAAGGCAACATGAAAAGGAGATGCTGACTCTTTGCCAGAGTCATGGACGTAATGGGGAAGGGAGTAACTGAACTCCAGAAGCAACAAAGGTCAGTAAATTTATTCCACAGTTTACAGAGGGGGATAATTTTAATAGTTTCATTCATATGTTTGAGAGGGTATATAAACACTATGATATTGACCAAAGGCTTTGGTATGGTTCCTAATACCCTTACTCCACGGTAAAGCTGTAAACATTCTTTCCAAACTATCTGATGTTGACTTTTTAAATTATAATGTTGTAAAGAACTGTTTGCTAGAATTTTTTAAGCTAACACCTGAAGTTTATAGGAAAAGATTTTGTGAGCATAGATGCAAGGCAGATGAAAGTGTGTGAATATGTTGCTGAACTAAGCACTTATTTTCATAGGTGGGATGTCAGGTCACCACTTTTGAAGGGCTGGCAGACCTCTTGGTGAGGGAACAAGCCCTTAGCACTTTGCCCGAGGACACGAGGATCTGCTTAGCTGATAGACAATGCCTTACTATAGATGAGTTGGGGAAGAAGGGAGACCTATACCTAGCAATCAGGGCCTCACTGCATAGGAAAGGGGCACACAGTGCTGCTCATGGGTCTAAGAGAACCCATGGTGGGGAGCCGAGACTGCCCTAATATGGTCTGCCAGTACCAGGGGAAACCACTAATCCAGGTACACGTCCAGGACCTAGGGTTAAATGTTTTAAATGCAACCACTGGGGCCATGTGGCATATAGATGTCCATGGAGAGCCAGTAAGTGAGAATGACATGCCAACAGTAGGTTGTCTTGAGGCAACAAGGGTACCAAACTACCACAAGAGGTTATATCCTATCTTAGTGAATGGCAAAGAGACCATTGCTAAGAGAGACACAGTCTCTGACATAACCATTGTGAAGCCCGCAATGGTTACAGAGGAGCACTACTTGCCTGGGCAGTGTACTCCAGTCAGAGTTTTAGGAGTGACTCCGTTCGAAATACCTTTGGCTAGGGTTCACTTTGACTGGGAGAGTGGAAAAGGAAGCTAGCAAGTAGGTGTGTTTGAGGATATCCTTGCAAATGTCCTGATAGGGAATGATTTTGATAATGCAGTACATGTGTTCATGCAGTTACACACAGTCAGGCTTGGAGACAAGAATTTGTGTCTGGCAGCCTGGAGGAGACCCAGACAGACTGCACACTTGCAGCCAGGACTGTTGAGCTGGTTACTTCAGGGAGGGAGCTACCCTGTCAGAGTGAGACTGAAGGTGAGCCACAGCTGCTTGTGGGTGCTGATGTTCCCTTGGACAGAGTGACTGCAAGGGCAGAGGTGAGTTGTAGTACCCAGGCTGACAGTGAGGCACCGCTGTCAGTGGATGCCAGACTTCCTGTGGAAGGGGAGCTGGTAAGAGTTACAAAGAGAGAGTTGAGACAGCCTCAGCTCTCAGACCCTACATTACAAGGCTTGAGGCAGGTAGCTAGTGAGGCACCTGATTCTCAAGGCAAGGGGGACTCTATATACTGGGACAAAGGGTTACTGTATAGAAAGTGGACCCCTGAGGGAGGGCTAGAGGGTGAGAGAATACAGCAGGTGCAAGTGCCTAGAGCCTACCATCTGGCACTTCTAGCCATAGCCCATGATATTCCCGTTGCAGGTCATATGGGCATAAAACGTACAAAGAGATGTATTATGCAGAACTTCTATTGGCCTGGGATTTCCAGAGATGTAACAGGGTACTGCAGAACCTGTGAGCAGTGCTAAAAGGTAGGCAAGGCAGGAGACAAGGTGAAAGCTCCTTTGATGCCTTTGCCTGTGAATGAGGAGCCATTTCATTGGGTGGCTATGGATATTGTGGGATCTCTGAGTACCCCAAGCTCCACAAGGGAAAAAGTATATCCTATTGGTAGTAGATTATGCTACAAGATACCCTAAGGCAGTGGCTTTGACCTCCATTGAGGCAGAAAAGGTGTCAAATGCTTTGTGAGAGATTTTCAGCAGGGTAAGTTTCCCAAAAGAAACACTGACTGACAGAGGTGCCAATTTCATGTCAGACCTGCTGGCTTGTCTGTGGAAGTACTGTAGGGTGAACTACCTAAAGACCACCCCCTACCATCCCCAGACTAATGGTCTTGGTGAGAAGTTAAACTCTACATTCAAGTCCATGCTACAGGCATTTGCAGACCAGTTTAAGAGAGAGTGGGAAAAATATTTGCCCCATCTGCTGTTTGCTTACAGAGAGGTTCCCCAGGAATCCACAGGTTTTTCACCCTTTGAGTTGTTGTATGGGCATAGGGTGAGGGGGACTCTAGATTTAATTCGAGATGAGTGGAGGGTGAGTGTGAGTCTCACCAGGAGTCTGTTGTCACATATGTCCTATACCTCAGGACAAGGCTCAGGGAACTCATGGGCTCGGCCCAAGAGAACTTGGCAGAAGCCCAACAGCAGAAAAAGGTCTGGTATGATAGGAATGCTCAAGCTAGAGAGTATGCTGTAGGGCAGCAGGTAATGGTTCTCATTCCTGTCAGACACAACAAGCTGCAGGCAGCCTGGGAAGGACCTTACAAGGTGGTAAGGAAGGTCAGTGATGTTAACTACATGATGGAAATGCTAGACAGGAGGCAGGAGCACAAATTGTACCATGTTAACATGATGAAACCTTACCATGATAGGGAGACCCTTGTTCTGAGTATTTGCAGTGGATTGCAGGAGGAGTCTGTGGGAGATCTGGTGACTGATCTCCTCGGTGAGGCTCGGACTGACACCTCAGTGGAAGGGGTAGCAGTGTCCCAGCAGCTATCTCCTACCCAGGTTTGAGAAATCCAAGCAGTGTTGCAGGAGTTTGGGGACATGTTTACTGGGAAACCAGGGTGCACCCACCTGGTGCAGCACCAGGTGGATACAGGACACCAAAGGCCTATTAGGCAGGCCCCTTATAGGGTGCCTGAGAGAGTTAAACAGACTCTGAGGGAGGAGATACAGGAAATGTTGTAACTAGGGGTAATTCAAGAGTCCAACAGTCCCTGGGCCTCCACAGTGTTGCTGATACCAAAGAAGGATGGCAGCACCATGTTCTGTGTGGACTACAGCAGATTAAATAGTCACACAGAGTCTGATGCTTACCCTGTGCCTAGGACAGATGAAGCCCTAGAGCAGCTAGGTGGGTATAAGTAACCTACCACCATTTATCTTACCAAGGGTTACTGGCAGGTGCCCTTGACTCCCGGTGCTAGAAAGATGTCAGTCTTTGTGACTCCTTTTGGCTTGTATGAGTTCACAAAGATGCCTTTTGGGATGAAAAATGCCCCCAGTGACTTTCCAGAGGCTGGTAGATCATATCCTAGCAGGAACAGGAGATTTTGCCCTTGCTTACCTAGATGATATTGACATCTACAGCCATTCCTGGCAAGAGCACCTTCAGCATGTCAGGGAGGTACTGGGCAGACTGCAGAGGGCAGGGTTGACCACTAAGCCCAGCAAATGTCAAGTGGATATGGCAGAGGTCTCCTACCTGGGACATAGAGTGGGAAGTGGTAAGACCAGGCCAGAACCTGCCAAAGTGGAAGCTATTCAGGCATGGCCTGCACCTGTTACAAAAAGGTAGGTGAGGGCATTTTTAGGGACAGTAGGGTACTGCAGAAAGTTTGTCCCCAGTTATAGCACCATAGCTGTTTCCTCACATACCTGACAAGGAATAACAGGCCAGATAAGGTAGTGTGGACCACATCATGTAAGCAGGCATTCTAGAAGCTTAAAGAAGCTTTGGGAGGACCCCCTGTGTTAGCCAGTTCAGATTACAGCAAAGACTTTGTTGTGCAGGTGGATGCTTTGAACCATGAGGTGGGGGCTGTACTTAGCCAGATTTCTTCAGAGGGAGAAGAGTACCCAGTGATTCATCTCCATCATAGGCTCCAACCCAGGGAGGAATGCTATGCATGCAGTTGTAGAGAAAAGGAATGTTAAGCCATAGTATGGGCACTACAGAAACCAGCCTTAACTGTATGGAAGGAAATTCACTGTAGTTACAGATCACAATCACCTAACATGGTTACATCAAGCCAGCCAGCAAAATGCCAAGTTGCTAAGATGGAGCCTAGGGTTGCAATCATATAATATGGCAGTGCAGCACCACAGTGGGTTAGCAATGCCAATGCAGATGGGCTCTCAAGACAGGGAATGGGATAAGGTATACCCAGATAGACTCTACCCTCTCAATCAACGTTTCTCAAGGGTAATTTGAAAAACTAGTTTGAGTTCTCGGTGGGAGGGGGGGGGGGTTGTGAAGGATGCCAGCCCAGCTAGATAGCATTTTGTAAATAATTCAGTGTCATTATAAATATTAATATGATCCACAGGCTTGTTTTACAAATGTAAGAAAACTGTGTTATGTGCTGAGGTTCAAGATTGTAACAACAGTGCCCCCTACTGGAAGAAAGCAGAAATGTGCATAAACTCTGTGCCATTGCAAATATATGTTTTCATGGTAGAAATTAGGACATACAGAGGTAACTTGCAAACTCTGAGAAAATAAGTAAAGAATTTTATGAGTGTGTGTTATCTCAAGCTAAGAGACAGTATGTCTAGGCTAGGAGTTTCTTTCTATTGTCTTAAGACAGAGACAATTACTAGGTTTCACATGTAAAGTGTTTGTGTATTGCTCTTTGATTTCCTAGCAGCTGTACATCTGACAGATAAGTATTTTTGACAGAGACATGTTAAATTCTGTTGGTATCTGTTTAGCTTGGGAACTGGATGCAAGTGTAAAATAGTGCAGTAATGTATATTATTAATTTAAGAACTATCTCAGAGAGAAAGAGAGTGCAATTTTTATTTTGTTCTGAATCTGACAACAACTCACCAGCACTTGCTTTGCTCTGTAAGTAAGACTTAGAGCTTAGTATTTCTCTTAGAGGTAGAGGAATATAGAAAGATTAGAGTAAATGTTTTGTATAATTATGTGATACTGTCCTACTATGTTATTTTAAAGTATTTCCTGTGAATTGTGAACTCTCTATTGTCACTGTGTTGAGTTAATAAGTATTGTCTTGTGTTTTTATTATTTATTATTAAATATGTTTAAACCTTTTAATCGTGGCTGATTTTGTGTAGAGATAACTTAAGCTGTTAGAGTACTTGCATGTATTTCGTGATACTGTGTAGGCCACTCCTAAATATCCTTCAAGTCTCAGTCACACTTAGCAATTGGATAATAATAACACTGCACAGTAGAATTGGACATCCTTTGACAAGGGCCTTTATAGTAGCTGATAAGGGTGGTTGGTGGCAGTCAGTACTACTTTATAGTCTGGGCAGAAGGGGACATAGCGAGTGAACCTGTGCCAGCCTTCCCCAGGAATGATATGTAAATCAAATTTCAAACTGTGTGTGTGTCAGCTACTTGGGCAGGGACATGAAGCACTGGTTGGGCAGAGAGGGTGCTGGAGGTTTTAGCTCGCCCACTAGGCTGAGATCTGGACCCTATAGCTTTGCCAGTAGGGAGTCTTACTGGGGATCTGGAGAGAAAGGGAGAAACCAGCCCCAGAATGACTGTGATTTCTGTGTGCCCTTAAGGGAAATTGTACTTTACTGTGTGTGTACTTGTTATCCTCCCAATGTGCACATCCCTTACCGGTTTTAGTGGTGAGGATTGAGGCTCCTTGATTACTGGGCCAGTACACAGGCATCACAGCATATATTTGGGTTTCAGACTTCTTACCCTTCAGAAAATTCATGCTAATGCAAACCTTGTTATTCTATCAACTTTTTAAGTTTGTAAGAGCAGTATTTAAAAATTGCCCCTATTCTGGGGCCTTTGTCACCCCATTATTTATATATTTCTCTACATTTCTTGCTCTAAGACATTGAGAGGTATTTAGTCAACTGACATCGGAACAAAGTAGCTTCCTTTTTCTGCAGGCAGCTGACCCACTGGGAATTGTATGCTAAAATACCATAGTGAAGAACCTCCTAGAAGTTACAGTCAGACTGTGCATATCACTGATAGTTCCTTCTGTATATGTCTAACCCAGGGGCATATATCTAAAAGCAATCCTTAAACCTAGAATATGATGACTTCTATCTCCCACTCTGTCATTCTCACCCCTATCACGGCAGCCCTTTCAATTGAAGAAACAGTCAAAAGTATCCCTAAGAATGATGGGTCCAAACAGCAATGGGCCATGTTAGGCCATACTGCATCAACTAGGAAGAGAAAATGAGTGGGAAAAGGCATGTTGGGGGACATAGCAGTTAACGCAAAGGATTAAGCTGTTAACGAGGTGCTTCCAGTACTGTAGGGTTTGATTTCCACATCCTTTATTTACCTACTGTATGACCTTGAGCAAGTGCTTTGGGTAAGGTGGGAAATTGTCTCGGTTCCTGAATGTTTCTGAATGGTCACCTGTACCATATAACAAAAAAAGCAACAAACTGAGTAGCATAAAGTTTAATAAAATAACAAAGCTTTCAGGTCAAAAACCCTTCATCAGTGCTCTGTTATTTTACTAAACCTGTACCTGATCTGAAAGCTTTGTTATTTTATTAAACTTTTACGCTACTCACTTCATTGCTTTTTTTGTTATATTGTCATTTTGAGCTGCATTTTACTTGACTTCCTGAATGGCTTTTTCACACCTGTACCGTATACCATTAACTACCTATAAACCTAAAGCTTGGGGTGACATCATAATAAAAACATTAAATATGTAATTTATAAGTCATACTTCAGCAAAATTACTGGGTTGCTATAACAGCCCTACAATTTTTTTTTTAGATTTTAACTTCCATTTCACATTTCTTTGACTCTTCTTTCAACTTAAATTATTGCTTCAGAATTAGCTGTTTTACTAATTATCACCAATATTTCCATATTGTCAAAACTAAAGGCCTGTAACTGACAGATTCTTTCTGATCTTTCTTGTTCTGTATTTAGTGGTTAATGCAGCCCTAGACAGCACTGATTAAGCTTCTGTGCTAGAATCTTCAAGTTAAACAATGTCCGTTTATTAGTTCTACAAGGTTAAGTACTACAGCCTTAATTGGTTTGTCTTAGTTGCATAGGTAATCTCCTGAATATCTTCAATATCCTGACAATAGGCATGTTATATGTTGCAGATTCTGATCTAATGCATCTCTGTATAGCTGTTTGTTTGTTTGTTTTTTTTTGGGGGGGGGGGGGTTAAAGCAAATCTGCTGTTAGTGCATCAAAGATAAAAAAAATCAGTTATCAGGCACAAAGTTATGATTGTGTATTTGTAGGTTTGCTCATGATAATGCTGTCCACCCCACTTTCTAGTCATAACAAGCAAGTGTGGTAGATGTGTGCTATTACACAGTGTCACCCATCACTGCTAGAAAAGCTATTGTGTACATTCGGATCAACATCTGCATCAACAATGTCAGGATTACACTAACCACCATGTGCGTCCTCATTAGTATTGCAGCTAGAATGCACTTAAATTGTCTCAATGCCTTTTAATAACATGTTCAGGGTTCATCATTGATTCTGCATTACATATAGGTCCCTCTCCCCTTCTTTCCCCATCTATTTCTGTGTTTCTCCATCTCATTGTTTCTGCCTACAGTATCTAAACTGGCATCCTTGCGCTTAAAACCATAGTCACTAATTTCCTTTTACAGCTGTTTCCTTTCCTTTAGAACTTATGTCACTCAAATCAGCATAACCTCCCCCCTATGTATTCCATTCAAATTGTCTATTAACATCTTCACTGGGCCTACCTGACCCTGTGTCACAGAGGTACAAAGCTCTTACTGTGCCCCAGATGACCCTTGTTTGACTAGCAATGCATGCGCTGGAGGGAGTGGGCAGTGCTAGTTTGTCTATCCTAAAAGGAGGGAGGCAGGTGAGGTTCACTGCTATAATGGCATTATCAGCCTGGCAAGCTCCACATTGCAAGTATTCTACCACTTGGTCAAAAGATCGTGCATATACAGAAGAACTCATGCACCTACTGAAGGCAGCCATAGTTAAGCTTGTAAGGCTGCCATGGGGTAGTAGGGTTAGAGCACTAAGGCTGCCATAGGGTAGTGGGGTTAGAGCCCACTCCCCAGCATCAGTATAATGCAAGACCAGCATCCTTGCTCTCATTCATTAACAACACATGGGTTTGAATGAGTTCCCAGAGGACTGGGGCAAGTCTGACAGACCTGGTGAATAAAGAAAGCACCTTTTTACCACTGATTTTCATCTGCCAGGAGTTAAAAAAAGCTCCATTGAATCCAAGCTGGTGCTATTGTAACTTTTCTTCTTAAACTTTTATTAATATTACCTTCATGATTACCCCACCACCTCCCCTCTAGCTTGTTTACCACTTTTGCCTTGTCTGGTTCATGTCTCTTATGTTTTTTTATTTCCCCTTCCTGTACATATTACAAATTGTCTAGTCCTTACTAACCAGTAATGTTTTACCACGTTCTGTATCTACTGTTATGTGAAGAAATAGAACTAACTTAGTTTAATAGTCACCTTGTTACTTACAGCTTCATTCACTAATTTGTTTTTCTATAGGGCTCGTATGTGAGCCACGGTGGTGCAGCTGTAGCATTGTCACCTCACAGCAAAAGGTGCTCCCGTTTGATTCTCGGCTGGAGCGCCTTCTGTGTGGAGTCTGTATGTCTTCCCAGCGGTCGAGTGGCGTTCGAAAGACATGCGTAAATGGGCGTGCCTTCGTTGAAGGTTAGGCGTCGAGCTGGCACCTCAGCACCAAAAAAAATCTACTGCCAATCATTAGCAGACCGGAGTTCCACTGTGGCGACCCCTAACCAGGAAAAGCCGAAAGAAGAAGAACAACATAGGGCTCGTATGTGATACTATATAATCTGGCTATTTCATCTGATGCTTTTGTCACGTACAATGTAGGAGTGTATAAACTGCTGTTATACAATTCATTAGCTTGAATCAGCTTCCTGTAACTCTACTGTGTGATCTCATTTATCTGATTTTTCCCTATCAGCAAAAATGCTATATTCTGTAAGATAACATTTTTATTGTCTTCTCCAAGCTCGTATCTGTGTTGGTATGGCATTCTGCTGAGTTACATCCGTACACAGACACCTTTTATCCAGCTTATCAACTAAGCATGCCAAGTCAACTTCCACTTAAGTAATTAAGTAGTGTTTAGCAAGTTAAATAACATGAATGAATAAAATGAAACTGAATAAGATGAGGTAGAAATAAATCATTAATCGGTCTTTCATTTATAGCTGTGGCAGCATGGTGGTCAGCTGTTAGCATTGCCACTTAACTTGGATTATGTGTTTGCAATTTGGCATTAATCACCACGCTGGAGGTTTCCCAGCCAAAATGATAAAGCTCTTAAGAGGAAAATTTACCACTTATCTGTCTAGAGGCTATTTTTAG
The DNA here is from genome assembly GCF_019279795.1 of Protopterus annectens. Taxonomy (NCBI): domain Eukaryota; kingdom Metazoa; phylum Chordata; order Ceratodontiformes; family Protopteridae; genus Protopterus; species Protopterus annectens. The sequence goes on from NC_056726.1 coordinate 1,338,343,489, forward strand.
TCCAGTGATAGTGACACCAGCATGTTATGCTGGTATCTTGGGTTATAGTACCAAATATGAGATAATATTATCCTTTCCTTTCTATGACTGCTGTATAACTTGTGATTGTCTAGTTCACTTACCAGCCGGGGTGCCTTCCATGCAGCATCTGCATATCTTTCATGTGTCTAAATGGGTTTTTATCAAGTCATCCAATGTTCTCCCACATCTCAAAGGTAAGTAATTAGACTAACTAGTAATCATCTGAACTGCCCATAAGTGTTCACATGGCTTTTTAATATGTGTGTGTGTGTGTGTGTGTGTGTGTGTGTGTGTGTGTGTGTGTGTGTGTGTGTGTGTGTGTGTGTGTGTGTGTGTGTGTGTGTGTGTGTGCACTCATGCATGCGTGTCTGTGCATGCATGTGTGTGTTCATACATCATGCAATAATGGACAAGCATCCTATCCAGGATTAGCTCTGTATCTGCATGCACCTCTTCATAGGATATGCTCTGACTTTCCCTCTTTGCTGAGAAGGAAAAAGTGAGTATATGAATACAAATGAATGAAATGTATCAGCTGAACAGATACCAACCTTGGTTAATTTTATAAAAAATGTAACATTTTAGTGTGGACTATGAGTTAGAAACACTGTGAAACAACATATATGGGAATGGCTTTTGTTATAATGCAGGTCATCCTGCACACGTTTGTTATACATTTACTCTTAGATGCATGGTCAGTCGTGTTCACCAAGGCCTGTCTTACACAACTTCAGCAACTGGTTGGACTGGAATATTGAGAGGGGTTAAGCATTTTGTTCTGGGTCACAATAATAGTGTTTACTTATAGAAGAGTCTGAATATGTAACATTATAATTCACTCTTCATTGCTATAAAAATGGATAGCATGGCCTATTTTAAGCAATAGAGATAACTAATGCACCAAATAACAAAGACTCTGCTTCCTACATACTTTGTACGTAACTTTTATTCTTCCATTTGTTTTTTTTTACCTTTTTGCATTATAGAATGTCATGCATACCCTTTAAACTGTCATAATTTTTATTGCAGTGTAATTTTCTGTGATAGAATCCTGCACATACCCTTTATACTTTCAGATGTTTATTGCTGTAATTTTCTATGTGCTTGTGAACTTGTAAATCCATTTCATGCATGTTATATAACATCTCCCGCTACAGTGTCTGCAATTATTTGCTATGCTGTTTCTACTTTAAAAAGGGAGGTATACTTGGGAATTGAACTAAGTCATACCAGAAGCATGTTATTTATGTCATGCCACTGTAGTATGTCCTACTATTACACTGTGGTTTCATATGGTATAGTCATGGTGATATGCTCCCTCATGTTCTAGCTAGCTATATACAATTGGCTGTACAGTCGTAGTGCTGCTTCAAGCTTACACCTTTGCTCTGTAAATAAATTATAAGTATGTTCTTTTTGGGCAGCTATATCACCCTGGTCATGTCTAGGAAGTGTCTGTTCTACAACAGTTATCAAATTAATTACCAGTAGATGCTGTCAGATTTAGTCATTACCAGATTTGTTATTGTCAACCTGAACAGAACACAGAATGAAATCTACTTCCCTTACCTGAATGAATTTGTGCCTTTGAGTATGTGCCCTGACAGATTTCTTCATAATACTAAAAAACATCACAATAAACTAATAAAAGGAACTTGAAATATGTCCTGAAAAGATTTTATGGCTGATGGAAATAGGAAAAAATGCAAAAGGGGCTGGAATGCTCATAAACTTTAATGTCAATAATAAACCGATTTCAGTTGAAGGCTGGCTATAAAAAGTGCAGTGAGTCGAGTATTGTCTTCTACTATATCAGCTAAGAAAGAAGAGTGTGTGACGTTATCTGAAGCATTAAGGTAAAATACAATTCTGTATGCTAAATACGTGTTCTCTGGGTGTTGTTAAGTGGGTCGAGGTAGTTTACTAGTGCATGGAAAAGGCAGCTCAGACTTTTGATTCTGTCTGCTTAAACGTGTCTATGGCTAGGCATCTTATCGATCTCAAAATTGCTTGTCTATTACTGTTCCTACATTCTTATGTATTAGGATTTCTGCATTACATTAGAACATATGAAATGTGGCCTTATAGTACAATTTTGAAATGACAACATACTGAGAAAACAGTTTAAAAAAAGTATTATTTATTAAAACTGAAAAACCTGTGCACACACATCTACATATATATATATATATATATATATATATATATATATATATATATATATATATATATATATATGTGTGTGTGTGTGTGTGTGTGTGTGTCTATGTATGGGTGCCATTTATTGCCTTGACTGCTATGAATGCTGAACACATGTACCACTGGCATTTTTAGTCAAAATTTCTGAATTTTGATAAATGCCTGTAACTTGTTGTCTGAGATCTCATTTAGTGGAGTGGGTTTTAGCCAGGGTGTGTGGGGGATGCTAACACTGTTTTAAGGATTTTTTTTTCATTTTTATGTGATATACCCTTTTGGGTTTGATCACGTTGATTCAATGATATGGATAGTGTCCTTCAGAAGACACATTAAACTGAGACCCCCAGAAGATCCAATGGTACTTATCAAAAAGAGTAGGGGTATCTTCCCAGTACCCTGGCTGAACGTCCTCTAGTCAGTATGCATACCACTTCAGATTTCCCATGAAATGAGGCCATTGTCCTAATGGAGATACACTCATTCAAAAATATTTATATACCCCCCCCTACACACACACACACACACACACACACACGCGTGTGTGTGTGTGTGTGTGTGTGTGTGTGTGTGTGTGTGTGTGTGTAAACATTAGGAAAAGATAAGAGAAATTAACATTTTCTAGCAAAATAAAAATTATACACAATAATAGTAAACCAAAGACTGCTTTAATCTAAAATGTTTGGCTTCTTCTGAGATATCTGTTGCATTTAGTGAGACATAGAAGTCTGACATTTTATATGAAAGCACTCAATTTTTTTTAGTTTGATAATTACATTTTGTTTTATTTATGCCACCAATGGACTCTTTCATGTTTTTTTAATTATTATTATTTAAGTAAAAATGTTCTGCATGGTCTTAATATGTCTGCAACCTGCTCAGTATTTCTTTTTCTGTGTGTGTGTGTGTGTGTGTGTGTGTGTATGTGTGTGTGTGTGTGTGTAATATATTTATGAAACAGTCCTGCTGTTTAATGCAAAGTACTTTTATTTGAAGAGAAGTCTGCCTTATTTTTGTTTTTGGATTATTGCTGCATGCTTCATGTAATCCTATAGCTTCAGTTATCTGTGCAAGTATTCATGTAATCCTTTCACTTCAGTTATCTCTCCAAGCAGCAGCTGCCTTTGTGTGCATGAGAAAACTTGTTTCTGAAATGTTAGTTCTTAGCTGGTATATCACTATCTGGTAGCTTACAAGTATGCATTAACTTAAAAGTTTATCACTTGTATAAAAATCACAATTTTACAGCCTACATTTTTAGTTTTCTTTCTGAAGACTATAAGCCAGTTGAATAATTCTTTCAAAATCCAATGAGATAAGCATTTCATTGTTAGGGATATGACTTTTTTTAGCTATTTCCCTATGCTGCAGATTCCTGAAAGTTACAGTTCACTTGCAGTATATTTTGAATCAGTTAACAAATGAGAAATACAAACTTCTAAATAAGGTGTACTACCTTGCTTCACTTATTTAACACTGATGCTAATAAGAGACTTTTCTCGAACAGATGAACAGGCTTATACTGCTGAATATGTCAACAGTTCGCTCCACTTAGCCCAGGGCCAGGCAGTGATCGATCCATTTCTGTGCTAGCTAGCTCATTAGTCCCAGAGTCTCCATGCCACTTTAACTAAATTGTAATTAACCTTGACTTCGTTTTTGGTTTGCCTCATTTAAAATCAAAGACTGATACCAAACTGAGTACCCTTCTCCTTTTTGAAAATATGCTCAAAAAAGTATTTTTCTATCTTGGAGGTTGTTCAGCAACATAAATTTGAATTCATTTTGTAATATGTGACGATAAATATCTCCTTGTAACCATATATCTCATGGGTGTAGCTAAAAATTTCTGTCTTGTACAGACAAGCTCATAGTTTTCTCTGCCACAGCACCTCATTTTTAAATATGTATACATCGCAAAATGCCACCCCATGTACACTAAAGAAACATGAATCATGTTTCAATTTTTGCCCCTACAGCTATAAAACTAGTTGTTTTCAGATTAGTATACTATCCCAAAACAAAGTCTTCATGTATATCATCAGACATACTTTAGGCAGTGTCATTTGTATGCTAAAATGTTTCTAAAACTCAGAAAAAATACTCATCTGAGTGTACAGATTACACCTGGCTATATCTTTGATTTAAATAACTTAAAGTAGTTACATTTGACTTGATTTTATACACCCTGGTGTGCTGGACACATGAGCAATTTCTTCAGGAGCTGCAATTCTTCAAGTGCAGGTAGTTGTGTATAGAACTGCTAAATATATACGTTCTTACTAGTTAGATATTTATTTGTTTTAAAAATGGGTATGTATGCTAATCTGCTAAACATTTCTGCGATGCAGTCAAAAAAAAAAAACTGCAGTGAAAATAAGATCTAAGAACAGTGTATGCTGACCTAAATTCAAAGTTGATTTCAACAGTACACTAAATGAAATGCTGTCTCCGTTGGTCCTTTCTTTATTGCTCAGCAATTTACAGTTTAACAAACTCCATGAAATTGATTTGTGCATCTAAATGCCCATTCCCCTTTGCTGATATTCTTTAGAGTTGCTAGTGAATCAGACGGACTTATGTACTGTATTTTACAATAGGTAAATGTGCTTAAAATCTTTTGTGTCACTCTCTGTATTGCAACATCTTGTGTAATACATAATTTATTTATTTATTTATTTATTTATTTATTTATTTATTTTATTTTATTTTACATTTGTTAACTGGGAAAGTCCGACTGGATATGGGTCCATTTTCAGTGGAGGCCCGGGGAGAAAAGCTCCAAATGTACATAAGTGTAACTACAGTGAAATTATAACAGTGAATTATCACAAAATTGAAATTTGTTTAACGATATATACACACAGGTACATGTTTTTAACAAAATTGAAATGTGTTTAACGATAATATGCACACAGGTACATGTTTTTCTCACATACACACAGGAAAGGTTTGAAGTTAGTAGCCAAGAAAGAAATAGTTAGATTTCATCTTAAAAAAAGGAAATGCATACATTAAGGTCATTAACATACATGGTATCATCTTAACTTTAAATCTTTCAGTAGGTGAGAGATATGTAAAATTCTAAACAGTTAGGGGAACAGAGTTTTATTCTTGTAATGAGGTTCTCATTTATAGATTATGTTTGATTGGGGGTTAGTCAGGGTTTGTACAGGGACAAAGCCAATGCATTTTTAGGTATTTCCTAAGGGATATTTTGAACTGGGATAAGGAGGGGTCAGTGGTGAGTTCAGCAGGAAGTGGGTTCCAGTTTTTGCTGGCAGAGTTGGAGAATAGTGATTCACCAGCTGAATTGTTGGTTTTAACAGTCTGTACTAGCATTTTGTTGGAAAAGCGAAGGTTACTGTAGGGGGGGGGTGATAATATTTTTCAGAGTGGGTGTACTGTCTGTTTGGTAGAAAAGCTTGTGAACAACTATTAGTTGGTTATATTGCAGTTGGTAGGGTAATTCCAGCCAGTCTAACGATTGAAGGTTAAGACAGTGATGGGTTCTGTAAGCTGATCCTGTGGTAAATCTGACAATATTATTGCAGCAGCTAGTAAATTTATTGAGGTTTGATTTGCTTCGGTTTACGAAGATGGGTGAGGCATAAAGAAGGGTTGATTCCAGATGTGTACGGGCAATAACAGTTCTAGCAGATGGGGTTAGGAATTGCTTAATCCTGTATAAAGAACCTAGTTTTTGATTAACTGTTTTAATAGTTTTGTCTATGTGAGCATCAAACTTAAGGTTGTTGTCGATGATTACTCCCAGTAGTTTAGTACTAGGATTTGGGGAAATTATCTTGCGAGTGGGGGAGAAGAGTAATAGTTTTGTTTTATTTGTTAATTTTTATCTACTTATTTATTTATTTATTTATTTGTTATTTGTATCTGTTAATTGTTCAGGCTTACTTTTTAACAATCTTTAAGATTATGTTTAATCATGTTTGTACTGCTAATATGGTCTTATTACATGTTAGAAAAATTAAGTTGCCGTTTTTTTTTTTTGTTTTTGTTTTTTTTTTTACAAAATAGATAATAATTTACAGTGCAAATCTAAAATTAATGCTTTGCTCTTTCTTAACTGGTATTTTTCTAAGAATAGTTTTTATTTAGCATCTTCTCTGTGGAGGCTTGCACTACCTTAATTATTTTACTAGGCAGAAGTAAAGCACAAAGAAAGTAAGTGTTAAAGACAAGACAGAGTTGGGGCAAGACTATTTACTAAATATAGGGAATTAACTTGTTGAGGTAGATTCAAATATATGACTGTCCAGAATTTCTCAGAATGTCCAGATTTCTGTCTCATATTTTTGATCTGTTCCATCTAAAAAAAATGTGTTTTTATGGCAAATTATTGAGGACTGAAGCAATTAAATAATGACAGATGTTTGACTTTCTGACTTCATATCCGAATGCAAACCAGTTATTCTATCAACTTTCTAAGTTTATAAGAGCAATATTTAAAAGTTGTCTCTGATTTTGTGCTTTGTCCCCCATTCTATTTGTCTTTGTTCAGAATTCTTATGGTAAGAGGTTGAGAGATGTGTTCAAATACATGAGAAGGTTTTGTTGACCTGATTCTGGTATATTTTTTCCTAACCTTTGTGGCACAATTATCTCATTTAACATGCTAAAATAATGAGTCTGATACTGACAGTTTACATACCATTACTCAATATTAGATTGCTTTTATTAGTGCGGTGTCATCATCACTAGCTTTTATTAGTGCGGTGTCATCAGCACTAGCTTTTATTAGTGCGGTGTCATCATCACTAGCTTTTATTAGTGCGGTGTCATCATCACTAGCTTTTATTAGTGCGGTGTCATCATCACTAGCTTTTATTAGTGCGGTGTCATCATCACTAGCTTTTATTAGTGCGGTGTCATCATCACTAGCTTTTATTAGTGCGGTGTCATCATCACTAGCTTTTATTAGTGCGGTGTCATCATCACTAGCTTTTATTAGTGCGGTGTCATCATCACTAGCAGAGGTACTAGTTACTCATGTTGTTACAGAAGGGATTTGTTACTGTGATCACAGACCCACACTGTTCACAAATTTGTTCTGTGAACTACCCAGAAAGAACAAATGGGATACTTGGGATTAATATGGCTAGGCTTGTAAAGGCTCTAGGGCCACTAGCCTAGTAACCTACTATGAACTATGAACCTATGAAATCATATTGCTTTGCAGCATGTCCAAGTTCTTAGCATCCCAGAAAAAGTGAGACCTTTTTTCTCTCTTTTAATGATCACACTTTCTCCAAAGTGCAACGATCTTGAAGCCAGAATAATTAAGTCAGAAGTGTAAAGGAATGAGTGGTGCAGGAGGGCTTTCTATTTTAAACCGTGGTGCATTTGCCAGATAATAACACAACCTCAGGTACATGGGTTTAAGTGTTTGCGTACTCAGGTTGTGTATATTTCATTGTATGTAATGAAACTATTAGGAACTAATGCATGAATGTATGTGCTTCTTTTCTGAGTGTATCTACAGCACTTCAGCAGCCATTGTAAGCACTTTCTGACATCTTCTGCTTTGTCAAAAGCAAGGCACATGTGATTACGATGAATAGATTACAGAAATGTGAAATGAACTGCATTTATAAGTGATGAGGAAGCCTTCTATATGCCCCCTTGTTCCTTCTGTTGCAGTTGTTGTTTCATGCATTACAGCAATTTGGGGGCAAGTAATCTGACTATAAGCTTTGTTACACTAAGCATATTGTTCTGTTACTTAACACTAGCACAGTCCATCTATGTAAGGACTAATAAATATAGATACAAAAAAATCATTGCATACCTAAGGAGATTTTGGTAGCAAGGTTTCTGCCAAACAGCTCCAGGACACTCCTAAAGTTTACAAGTTCACTAAACAGATATATACATTTTCACTAAATACTTTGTTTTTCACCTCAAAACATCCTAAATGACTGGCTACATTAAACCGTTCATACATATTGCATTTACCTTACCTTTTAGCACAGCTCATAACTGAAAAGAGTCCATAAAAGGTTTCTATAAAATAAACACTTTACAGCCCACTAACAATTAAGAAGAAAATCAATTTACAAATGTGCTGATTAACTTTACAAATGTGGTGATTTACAGTACTCGCCTAAAATCTGCTACTTTGCCTTTAAAAATAAAACTGACTTCCCTCATAACATAAACTGCTAAGTATGTGAAAATTTGTAACCTAAAATGGAATGTTACTACACTTAGGTTCATTGGTTCATAGGAAGGTACTAGGCTATTGGCCCTAGGGCCTATATAAGCCTAGCCAAAAAGGTACCCTGGCTTTCGCCACCCAAGAAAATAGTTTTCTTGTGCCCCTGTCAAGCAGAGCCACAGAAGTGATACCCGGGGTGAATTTCCTATTTCCCATCCAGTCATCAAGATTTTTCTTGAAGAGTGCTAATGAGGAGCTTTGTTTGATATAGATAGGTAGTCTGTTCCAGAGTATGGGAAGTCTCTGGGACAGGAATCTATCCCTCCAGCATGTTCTGTTTATTGTGGTGACAAGGTTTAGGTCCCTAGAGCATGTAACTCAGAAGGATTGGGATTTCTTTAAGTGGAGCATGTCCAACAGCTCTGGGTTTGACATAGCTTTGTATGTTAGGCAGAGATCTCCTCTGAGTAGGCGATATGCGACAGAGTGAGCTGGAGTTTTTTGAAATGGTCTGTGTAGGGCATCTGTTTAAGGCCAGTAATCCTCTGTGTGAGGTATTTCTGTGGCCTTTCCAGTTGTTGTAGATGTTTTGTGCGGTACATACCAAAAGGGGCATTGTACTCTATAATGGGTCTAATGAGTGATGAGTAGAGGGGAACAATGACCTCTTTTTTTCTGGATGAGAAACCTTTTGTGATGAGGTGTGCCACGTAGAAGGATTTCCTGACCACTGTGGCAATGTGATTATCAAAGGAGAGACTACTGTCCACCTGTGTCCCAAGGTCTCTTATCACACTTTCAGTGTTAAGTAGACTACCACCTATGTGGTAGTTCATGGGTACAGAGTTTTTACCAAAGGGGATGACAATGCACTTTTTGGCATTGAGCTTGAGGCCATGGCTTTGACACCAGGCATCTGTCTCAGTGAGGCCCTTTTGTAGGATGTCCACATCGATAGGAGTTTCGATTATGGCTCCTAGTTTGCAGTCATCTGCGAACTTAGTTAGCCAAAGACCTTCTGTGTTAGCCTGTACTTCAGAGAAGTAGATACTGAACAGGACCGGACCCAGGACTGAATCCTGTGTAATCCACTTGTAACTGGTCTGAAGTCAGATTTGGAGTCTGCAACTTTCACAGTGTGTGTTCTGTCAGTAAGCCAGTTGGAAACCCATCTTGTGACATAGGGATTTATACCTAGTTTAGTGAGTTTATCTATAATTCTAGAGTGGGGGATGGTGTCGAAAGCCTTGGTGAAATCTAGATATGCTGTGTGAACCACCTTACCCTCATCTATGGCTTTGGTGACTGCTTCAAAGAAGTCTATCAGGTTTAGGAGACATGATCTGCCTTTTACAAATCCGAACTGTGTGGGGTCCAGAGTTTTGAGATTACCATTGTCTTTGTTTATGACTTCCATGGTGATACTTTCCATGGCCTTGCAGACCAGGCTCATCAGGCTAATGGGGAGGTAGTTCAAGATTTTTCTTGAAGAGTGCTAATGAGGAGCTTTGTTTGATATAGATAGTGGAGTGGGATAACCGTCGCAGTGCACCATTCAATGGGCACAAAGCCTGAGGTGAGGCTATGATTGAACATGGTACTTAGGTGGGGTACCAGTTCATTCTGTAGTTCATGTAGAATGCAGCCTGGGATGTTGTCAGGTGCCATGGATGCTGTGTTCTTGGCTTTGGAGAGTGAGGTTTTTACCTGTGCAGCCTTGATTACAGGAACTTTGCATTCTTCCGGTAGAGAGATGGGCCCTTTAGGGGGTGAAAGGGGGGTAAAGTTAGCAATGAACCTATCTGCCATGATGTTGGCAATATCAGTTGGTTCTGTATATTTAGTGCCAGTGTGCTGTAACTCAGAGCAGATCTGAGTGTTGCCATTGAGATTCTTGACATAGCTATAGAATGCTTTGTGGTTGTCTTTAGAATCAGTGGAGATTTTATTTTCATAACTAGTTTTGGAGGATTTTATGAGGGATCTCAGCTTCTTACTGAGGCTGACCAGGGAGTTCCTCCAATCATGGGAATTTACTCTTTTTTGCAACAGTTTCTTTCTTCGGTTTTAGACTTTGTTTATGGCAGAAGACCACCAGACTGGCTTCCTTTTTTTGGAGGATAGCATCTTGGTTCTGTTAGGGATAGCACAATCCATGCACTCGTGTAAGTGCTTATAAAGTGCATTTGTGTAGGATTCAGCAGTCGTACCTCTATTGTCCATCTGCATGGGTGTCATGAAGTTTGCCACTTCTGTCTTAAGAAGCGTGAAGTTGGCTTTGGAGAAATTTTTTATGATTGTTTCCCTAATGGGGGGGGGTGGGGGTTGGATGTGGATGTCTAGGGTGATTAGCATGTGGTCGGATCTGACCAACGAGGAATTGACCTCTGGTGTGGAACACCGGTTGCCCATGTTGGTAATGACCAGGTCTAGGATATTGCTGCCCCTGGTGATGCAAGTTGATCCAAGGCGTTGGAACTTATAAATTCCGGAAAATGTTGAGCAAAAGAGTTGGTACATGAGTAGTTTTCCCAGTTAATGGTGGGGTCATTGAAATCACCCATTATTAGGGTGTTGGGTTGTACCCTAATATTTTCCAGTGTATCAAGAAAAGAGGAGTGGGAATCCTGGGGCATGGGGGGGTCTCTAGCAAGCTAGAATTTGGATTGTGGTCTTTCCCAGAGTTAGTTGCACTTGGATAATCTCGGATGCATTATGCTGAGCAACTAACTTGGAGGTGTGGACATCCTTAATGAATATGGATACGCCTCCACATTTAGTGTTTCGGTCCAGGTTAGGTGGCTGAACGGTGTGGTATGAATTATAGTCTGGTAATGCAAGGGTGCTCTCTGGAGCTTTGAACCAGGTCTCTGTCACTACACAGATGTCGATGTTCTCCATTTTAAGGAGTGCCTCGAGTGAGTGCATTTTGAGGTTTAAACTTCTAGCATTGAGTAGCATTACCCTCAGATTTTGCTTGCTTGTACCTGTTATGGTGGTGAATTTGTCATTTGAACCTTGCCTAAAAAAGGCACTATAGGGGTGGCAAGAGGCTTTACCAATATCTGGAATCCCAAAGGCGACAGGTGCAGGCCATCTCTGGCAAAGCATCGTGGTCTGTCGATCATGTCATCCCAGGCAGACAGATACTGGATTCCCTTAAAATAACACCAGAAGCTTAGCCAATTGTTGAAGTCAATCATTTTGTCCTTGTACTGTGGTATCATTCTGGGTGATGGCAGGATGCTACTCAGGGCTAGGTTCATACCTGCCTGGGCTGCAAGATCGGAGAGCTCCTGCATGTCTCTTTTCATATAGTCCAGGGGGGTATGTCTCAGGTCATTCACAACAACATGGATAATGACAGAGTCATATTTGTACTTGTTGTGGAGTGACCTGAATGCATGCGTTCTGTGGTGGATCCTGGCACCCGACAGGCAGTTGACAGTAACTTTCTCCTTGTTTAGCCTGGTGAGTGGAACATCAGTGTGCCTGACTATAGAGTCACCTATTACAAGAATGTTGGGTACATTATGCCTTATGGGCTGTATTTGAGTGGCACACTGAGTTTGTGAGCTATGTGTCATTTGCGTTGTGTTGGGGGTGGAGGTTGCTTGCATTTCTGCTTTGGAGGTCTCGGTTGTTTGGGCAGATTTTTACTGAAAGCCTCTGCAAATGTAGGTATGTTTTTTGTGCTTCTATGTGTGTGTTTTGGTGGTGTAGGTTTTGAGGGACTATGTGATGAGTATGGTGTGGTGCAAGTGTTTACCTTCTCCTCTTGACTGTCTAGTCCAGTTTCTGTGAAGACAGCTGTGATCATACCTCCCAACCATACCAAATTACTCAGTTTTTACCAAGTTTTGGGATCCAAATGAAGGGGTGTCATGATTCCCGAGTGGCACCCCTTCATATCCAATTTTTTCCCTTTTGTTTTATTTGTTTTTCAATTTTCGCGCTGTCGGCAATGATGTCATGTGCACAATGACGTCATCACCATCATGGCTACCAGCCAGTCAGAACTGAGTGGAGGAAGCTCACATCATTTCCGGCTGGCCGCAAATGTGAGCGGGAAGCCGGAAACAGGAACAGCTCTAATATGAGAGCGGGAACAGAACAGCTCTAACGTTATGAGACTGGCTGGACAGCTCTAATATGCAAGCGGCGGGCACTGGGACAGCTCTAAAGTTATGCGAGCGGGGACTGGGACTGGAACTGCCGTGCTTCGGCGAAAACAGCACTGGCTGGAACTTCTCTGTGGGGAAAGGTAACGTGTGTGTGTGTGTGTGTGTGTGTGTGTGTGTGTGTGTGTGTGTGTGTGTGTGTGTGTGTGTGTGTGTGTGTGTGTGTTTATTCATCTTCTTAGTTTCATAATAATCACATATAAATCTTATTTTTACTCGCATACAAACATATTTGCTCTCTTCTTTCCTTTCTTTATATTTTATTATATTAGTGCATGTTACACCTTTTAAATGACTCAGTTTATAAAATAAGTATATGTTAACCATCAATTCTTACATGATATAAATAATTATTTAACTAGGTCTTGTTTTCAAATGTTAAGTCACATTACTTTAAATGGCTTGATTAACTAGATGTAAAATGGGAAATAAGAGGCTTTCATTTGTTTCTGAGCCACTGCTTCTTTTTTACTTCCTCATTGTGTCTTATTTGTGGACAGGAGTGTTTGCTTTTAAACCAGATCATTGTAGATGTGTCAGGTTGGACATCATTGTAGATGTGTCAGGTTGGACATCATTGTAGATGTGTCAGGTTGGACATCATTGTAGATGTGTCAGGTTGGACATCATTGTAGATGTGTCAGGTTGGACATCATTGTAGATGTGTCAGGTTGGACATCATTGTAGATGTGTCAGGTTGGACATCATTGTAGATGTGTCAGGTTGGACATCATTGTAGATGTGTCAGGTTGGACTGGAGCATTAGTTGTTTTTTATTATTGGTTGTGCCTGGGTGCTACTTATGGGAATCTGCGGTGTGGATTTGTCGGGTTTTGGTTGGTTTCACAGTTATGGGATATAGTAGCTTGGTAGGGGGAGAGGATCATGAAGATGGTGGATTGCATTCATGTTCCAGATTCCTTGTCGCAGAGTTCCGAAGCATAACTGGATCGGAGTTGGGGTTGTTCAATGGGCTGTTTCATTGGTTTTGTCTTGATATGTGGTATGGTTTTGAACTTGTAGTGTAACAGTTGTCAGTAATTGGTAACTGCCTTACAGAATGTCTAACAGTTGAGAGTCTCTGCTGTATGGCTCATAAAGGATTTTCCCACCTTCAGTATAATATAAACTGTTATAGTTTATAGTGCAATGCACAGATTGTCGCCTTATTTCCTAATACTTGAATTATTATAGGGAATGAATTTCTTTTTTCAGTAGTTTTAATTTGATTGGAATAGTGTGGCAATGAAGGTGACTTAAAAGTAGGAAATAATGTATTGTAGTCAAAACATCTCTTCTGAACCTTTGTATAAACTTTTAAGTTATTGCTGTATCTAAATGGAAGTTTTTCTAAATCCAAAAAACAATCCCTAGGTTCATAATGTGAGGAACTTTTCTACAGTAGCTTAGCAGCGGCTTTCTGTTACACTACTTTAGATTTGCACTTGCTGGGATTGCAGAGATACTATGGATGTGAATGTTTGCTATGTGCGGCAGTCTAGATGTGGACAATGTGATAACAGGTTTGATTTGTGGATTGGGCAATCCCAGTTATGATAGTGCTACTGTTAGATTTCTATCTTGTATGCATTGATTCTGATGCAAGCACTGGTGCTTATTGGTGGATATGTGGCCCATCGGGATAGTCTCAATTAACTGATGAGGATCAAGATGATGAGACCTAGGTGGGATGGCTCATATTCAGGGTGTTTGTCCCTATATGGGTCTCTGTAAGACTGTGTGATGTGTCTGATATGACTGGATGTAATGTAGGCTACAGGAGTCAACTGTCTGTTACTTCTGTAACTTTCTAATATGTTACTAGAACCAGTGCTCTGACTTAATGACATAGCTTACGATAATATCTTTTTTTTTTCATTATACATGCTGAATTTAGAGTGAGGGACTGGGAAACAATGCCATATCTGGGACATTTAAATTTTATCTGCAAACTCCAAGTTAAAGTGATCAGAGACTATTGTTTTAGCATATATTTTCTTCAAACAGAACAGATTTATATATATTGAAATGTATTATAATAGAAACAAGAAAGGAGTTCATGCTAAATATTAAGTGCTCCATCTTGTGCCTTTAGTAATGCAGTGCAGGAATGCTTTTTTTTGTTTGTTAGTTTTTTTAATATATGATTATGTCTATTACTTTATGTAATTAAATGAATATTTAATCAATTCACACCAGTTATTAAAGAAGAAACTCTTCCTGATATATAGACTTACTATTTTAGTGCTTATTTGTATGTGTGCACTGGTATGTTGCTCTGACTGTAGTGCATAGGGTCCTGGGACCTGGGTTCAAGACTTACTAGTGAAATGCGTGGAGGTAACACAACATTTTATTCTAGAAACTCTACAAAATTATACAAGCAATGTTTAAAATGTGTCCCTGATTTTTTCCTTTTGCCCCCCCCCCCCAAAAAAAAAAATGAAATTGAAAATAAGTGTGAGAAGCTGTGCAAGATGCCTATGGCTTACACTGCTGTCATTCTATTTATAGTGTGGGTGTGGAAGCAGACTTTTATGATGGAAATGTTCTGAATTGGGCAGTTTTGGCATTATTGGTTTATGCATTTTGTTTCATTGTCTACAGTACAGTCTAGTGTAAAAATGTTTAAGCAATAAATGTAAAATGCGCTCTGTCTAACAAGTGTGCTGCATTATACAAGGAATATAATTAAGTCAGGAAGGTGTATCAAAGAAAAGAACATGTTTCTTGTTTTGTGTGCAAGGGGCCAATGATTTGAAAATAACCCAAAGGTAATCTTTATCCACCACTGGCCAGATGCATTTTCTTTGGATGTGGTGCGGGTTTCAATGCTGTTTCAATGAATGTAAGTTTCAAGGGCAGTCAAGTTTTAATGTCAAGTCTATTTTCATTGTGTGACAGTATTGCTTTTACCAGATGTCTATTAGTGTTTGTGCATTGTTGTGCTGTAAAAATAAAATCCAAATTATCATTGTAGAAGTAAAGCAGTATGTACACATTAGTGCTTATGGTAAATGGGGCAAAATAGCCAGGTAATGGGTCATCGGAGTGGCTGTAGGGGGACTCTGGTGCTATATTTTGGTTGCCTGTTCTTCAGTTTGCGTTTGAAAGTTGGTATCCCACAATTCCATTGGAGTAGGCGGGGTTACATAATTATGTATGCAAATCAGCCGTTAATTAGCATACATATTTGTACCTATTTTTCATGGGCCTTGTCCAGATTTTTGATGTTTCTAGGTTGAGAGGTATGGCTGTGATTTACTTATTGGTCATAAAGAATAATTTTGTAGCCATACCATTTCCTGGGAAATGTGTTATTTACATCACTACACATAAGAACAGAGGCACTAATCCCATCTTGACACTCTCTGTGAAACACAGTCGTTGAGCGTTCTGTCAGTGGAATAGGTCAGACACTGGAATTATTGCTTTCTAAAGAGAATAAACATTCAGTTTTTTCAGTGAAAGCAAGATAGGGAAGTAAGACATGTTTTTAAATGAAGTACATAAACCTACAAAAAGAAGAAAGAAAAAAAAAAGAAAATGGCACTTGAGGTGAGGTAAGTCTAAACAATGAACAAGGTAAGTCAAGAAAAAGTTTCCACAGACAAACCAGTATCTGCAGATTTACCACCAAATAGCACACTGAACAAAATAATCCCAAATATATTTAGTTGTTAGCATAATGGTTATAGTATTTACCTTACATACAAAAGATGTGGGACTTGATTCTTACAGGGGGATAACTAGTTAGGCCCAAAGAGGCAGTTAGCCTAGTATGAACCTAAGTGCATGGATATAAAATATAAACAAATCAACAGGAAATAAATGACAGTCATATGTAGAAATATGATGACTCTGTTATACTAAAAATACAAGAAAATTGTTTTGTTGCTACCCTGCAGATTAATCAATACAAATATCTGGATGCCATGACATAGATGCTAATATAGGAATTCAGCCTTGATCACATAATAAAATAAACCAATAGCTAATCGCTAATGCATTAAATAGTACTATTTCCTACAGCCATGACCAAGATGTTGGGTGAGTTAGAGGATAAATGGCTCCTGCGGGTGCTGATGGCAGAGAGAGACATATCCCAGATGACCAGAGAAGAAGCCTTCTAGTGCCAGTCTACAAGGACAAAGGGGACAGTCACAATTCTGAGAAGTATAGAGGCATCAAATTCATGTCACACTGCAGGAAAGTTCTGGAGAGAGTGATTAATAAACAAATACACAGAGTAGTACAAAGTAAGATGGGAGATGAGCAGTTCACATTCAGATCAGGATGCAGCACAATGTTTGCAGTGAGACAGAGTGCGGAGAAGAAACTAGAGATGAGGAAAGAGTTCAGCTGGGCATTCCTAGACTTGGATAAAGTATATGACAGTTTCAAAGAAACCTGATATGGGCAGTTCTGCAATTTTTTTGAAGTCTCGGAAATATAGGTAGAATTAGTGCAGGCTATATATTAGGATCCAATGACACAAACTCAAATACTGTGTGGAAACACAGAAGGATTTCTACTGGGAGTGGGGGTTCAGCATGGTTCAGCTCTGAGTCTGCTACTGTTCCTAGAATGATGAACTATATTAGCAAAGTAAAAACAGAGATGCAGAATGCAGATAATGTGACACTACAAGCAGACACAGCACTGGAACTTCAGCAATGATAGGGGAATGGAATATAAAACTGAAGGCTCATGGGGTGAAACTAAGCACAAGCATTACAAGCAAATGCAGCACTGGAACTTCAGCAATGATAGGGGAATGGAATGTAAAGCTGAAGGCTCACGGGATGAAACTAAGCACAAGCATTACAAGCAAATGCAGCACTGGAACTTCAGCAATGATAGGGGAATGGAATGTAAAGCTGAAGGCTCATGGGATGAAACTAAGCACAAGCATTACAACAAGAAGGAGCACTGGAACTTCAGCAATGATAGGGGAATGGAATGTAAAACTGAAGGCACATGGGATGAAACTAAACATAGGCATTACAAGCAGATGCAGCACTGGAACTTCAGCAATGATAGGGGAATGGAATGTAAAACTGAAGGCACATGGGATGAAACTAAACATAGGCAATACATGCAGATGCAGCATTGGAACTTCAGCAATGATAGGGGAATGGAATGTAAAACTGAAGGCTCATGGGATGAAACTAAACACAGGCAATACAAACAGACACAGCACTGGAACTTCAGTAATGATAGGGGAGTGGAATGTAAAACTGAAGGCACATGGGATGAAACTAAGCACAGGCGTTAGGAATGCTTTCAGGAACAGGAACAGAAGATGAACTGTTCCCTGGAGCAGGAACATTGGACAAATCACTCTGAGAATTAGAGTCACTATTACAGGCAAGATGCTGCAACACTGGCTCAGACACCGGTAGTAAATGTTTCTAATTTTGCCTGAATTCCATCCCTTGTGACTCAATGATGTATGACTGTGGTTCCTCACACAATTGTTTCACAAGTCCAATTTGGTCAAATCCTTTTGCTGTCTGCATCCTCACTATCTCTCTTTCTTTTAAGGGATTCAGAGGCTTGCTGGTTTTATCATAGTAGAACTTTTGGGACAAATGCTTCTTTAGGAGTTGAGCTTTAACTACTTTGTTGATTTTAGCACTTGGAGTCAACAAATTCTTACTGACTGGTAGTGTGGTTCTGGTTTGTCTCGACATTAATCCCTGGCAGGTGAACCAAGTAAATTGTCATGAGGAATGTTTCTGAGATTAAACAGAATAAGAAAAACATCAGTATTGTCATGTTTAGACTTCTTCATCAGCTGTTTTGCACTTTGAACTGCATGTTCAGCCAAGCCATTCGATTGTGGGTATTCAGGACTATGAGTAACATGAACAAAGTCCCATGTTTCAGCAAATCTTTTAAACTGCTGACTTGTAAACTGTGCACCATTGTCAGAAATGACTGTGCAGAGTACCATGGACAGATAAATGTCTCTTCAACTTCGTAATGACTGATGGACGGAAGATTAGGAAATAGGTCAATCTCGACCCAGTTTGAATAAGAGTCTACTAACACCAGGTAATATTGACCATTCCATTCAAAAATATCTGTAGCTACTGTCGACCAAGGTAGTTCAGGATTCGGGCTTAGCTGAAGTGGTTCTTTTTGCTGATGCGGTTTAGTACTATTACAAGCAAAACAAGATGAAAGTTCTTTCTCAATATCTTTTGACAGAGAAGGCTAAAATACTAGTCCGCTTGCCCTTCATTTGGTAGAATCAGTTCCTGGGTGGCCACAATGCAAAATTTTAATATACTCTTGTTGCAAGGATTTTGGAACAATCACTTCTGGACCTTTCATGATTTAATTATTTATTTATCATTTGTTTACTGGGAAAGTTTGACTTGAAATGAAGCCAATTTTCAATGGAGGCCCAGGGAGAAATGCTCCAGACACATATTATTGTATTGGACTACTGGGAGGAAACCCTCACAAACACAGAGAGAACATGCAGACTCCATGCAGAAGACATTCCAGTTGAGAATCTAACCAAAAAACCTCTTGCTGAGAAGCAACAACGCTACCAGTGCACCACTGCACCATCCAAGGATGATGATACCATCTTCCATCAAAATCTCATCTCTGTAACGAAAATACTGCTGCACATCTAGTGTAAATGATTGCTTTGACGGCCATCCTCGACTGATAAAGTGGTTGAGCTTCTGGAGAATTAGATCTGAAACTGTATGAATTCTGAGCTCATCAAGACATGTGGAATCAAAATTTCTCACTTCCATGACTTCAAAATCATGGTGCTCATTTTCATGCTGTTCAGTGTTTTTTCTGGGCAATCTGGATAAAGCATCAGCAAGATAAAGAAAATTGCCTTTTGTGTAAACCAAGTGAAAATTGTACTCTTGCAATTTCAACATCATGCATTGCAATCTCACAGAAGCTGTGTACATTGGCTTTTTCAAAATGGTAACTAAAGATTGGTGGTCAGTCTCAATTTGAATAGGTTGGCCATAAATATAATCAAGGAACTTCAAACATGCAAACACAACTACCAAGAGCTCTTTCTCTGTTTGAGCATACTGCATCTCAGTTTGGGTTAGAGTTCTGGATGCATAGGCTACTGGTCTGCCCTGTTGAAGAATGACTGCACCAAACCAAACTTCGTGGCATCACAAAAAGTTGCATGTCAGCTCTCGTAGTGGTGCTGAAAGGTCACTCATATTTGGAATAAACTTGCTCAAATAGTTGACCATGTCAAGAAAACATTGTAAGGAGGTGACATTGTCTAGAGCTGACATCTCAAGAATTGCAGTTTGTTTGGAAGGATCTGGTCGTAAGCCTGAACTGGTAAACAAATTACCCATATAAGTAACTTCTTCTAGCTGGAACTTACATTTCTGAGGATTTAGCTTAAGATTCACTTCATGAGCACATTCCAGAACTTTCCTGAGGTTTCTTTCTTGTTTGACTTCACCATTGCCTCCTACAAGAATATCGTCTACTATAATAACACATGGATAGCAAGAAAAAAATTGCTCCATTGCATATTGAAAGACTTCACTGGCAGAATTTATCTGCAATGGCATTCACAAAAATCTGTACTATCCAAATGGTGTACTGAAAGTGGCTAGCAATGAAGATTTTTCTGTCAAGCAAAATTAGCCAGAATGAACTCTATGCATCTAAGACAGGAAAAAAACAGTAGCATTTGGCATAAGAGAGGCAACTTCCTCAACTGTATGCATTGGATAATGCGGTCATTTTATGGCTTTGTTCAAATCTCTTGGATCAATACATATTCTAATATCATCTGAGCTTTTCTTATGAGCTACCACCATGGAGGATACCCAGTCAGTTGGTTATTCTACTGGACAAATTCATCCAAGACACACCCTTCTCTCTAGCTCAGCTTTGACTCTGCCCCGCATGGCTACTGGAATTTTCTGTGCTGGTCTGATAACTAGGCTTACTTTGTGGTCTAACCTTATGTACTACACAGCTGGGAGTTTGCCCAACTTGTCTGCAAAAAGATCAGCATAGTCAGAAAAATTAGTTTGTGTGAAATTTTCATTCTTACAAGTACTTACATGGTGGACTTCTGTATTAAATGAAAGCAGTCCTATTTTCAAACTGTCTTTGAGGCCTAAAATGACTGCATGTGTCTCTTAACTATGTAAAATTGCAAGTCATAGCTGTTCCCAGCAGAATAACATGAAAGCACTACTGAGCCTTTGGTTTGAATTTCTTCACCACCATAAGCAACAAGCTTCGCACACTTTGCCAGATTAAGCTTCTCTCCAGCTTTTACTTTGGCAAACATTTATGCTGAAATAACATGGTGCTTTGGACCAGTATCAACTTTAAGCTATACAGGTCCCCCATTAATCATAACAGTACAAAATACTTCATTCTTTGCCAATAAATCTACTGCATTGACTATTTCATCAAGCAAAGACACTCCACATCATCAACATAAAAAGTAGGGTCATAGCTTTCTAGTTGATGAACTTGACTCTTTGAATGCTCTCTTTTAATAAAAGAATGTGCCCCTTTTGATTTACAGAATCTTTTAAAATGATTCCACTTTTTAAATGTGTGGCACTGCTGACCAAATGCTAAGCACTTATATCGTTTGGGCTCATGGTTACCTCCACAATTGCGAAGTTGAGGCTTGTCACAAGTTTTGCTGACTCACCCTTCTAAGTGTGCCTTAGGTTTTACAGTAGCTGCTCTGGGTTTTGCTAGGGACCCCGAGGGCATGGCCCTGCAATTAGGCCTGTATCTTTTAACCTCATGCTGCATAATATCAGCATTAGCACTGGAAGGCACTGCAAGCATGCTTTTCTCATTTGTAAGCATATTTCTGTGATTTTCTGTGAGCTCATATATCTCACAAATCTCTATGGCCTTATTCAAAGTTAAATCACTGTCACAAAGCAAAATCTTTCTCACTACATCATCTTTAATACCACACACAAACCTGTTGTTTATCAACTCATATCTTAAGTCACCAAATCTGCACTTTTTTGCCTTATTTCTCAAGTCAGTTATACATGCTGCAAACGTTTCACCAGGCTTTTGATCTCTTGTGTAAAATACATGCCTTTCCATTGTAATATTTGTTTGGGGGTTACACATTTCTTTAAATTTATGTTTTAAGCACTCAAGGTCTTCAAATATTTTAGCCAGTACCAAAATGTGGCGGTCTTCCCCCTCCCCCGCATACACAGCTGGGGCATACACAAATGAACACTCCCTTTCAATTGCTTCTGAACCAGCTAAATTAAGCAGAATAAATGCCTTTGTACGTGCATCTTTATCAGAAAAAGCAGCCTGTATGAAAATGTTGTATTCTTGCTCAAACACTCTCCAGTTTTCAGCAACATTATTATTAAATACAAGTAGTGCAGGTCTGTGAAATCCTTCTGCCATGCCAACAAAATGCTCTTGTAATTATATTCTAATGGACACACCAGGTACACAAAAAGTATTTAACTGCATAACAGTCCCTTTGAAATGACTGTATTTTGTGAAATAACTGTGTGTATCCCAGTAGTCAGGGACTTAGGGACACACATAGATAGTAATCTAGCCTTTGATCATCACGTGTCTACAGTGTTGAGGAAATCATTCTATGTTGCGCAACTTATAAACAGCGTTATGGCATCTAAGTCCAAGGAAGTAATTGCTCCACTGTATTCGGCTTTCATCAGACCTATCATTGAGTACAATGCCCCTTTGGTATGTACCTAACCAGGCATATCCAATAATTGGAACGTCCACAGAAGTTCCTCACTAAAAGAATACAGTGTATAAGTAATATGTCCTATAATGACTGCCTCAAGGCCCTATCTCTGTATTCTGTCTCCTACAGGCTTTTGAGAGGAGATCTATGCCTGGAATACAGGACATTGTCAGACCCCATTCTGATGGACCTTCTGCATATCCACAAAACAACCAACACCAGAATTACCCATTCTAAAGACCTTGCCTGAGATATAAATAGGACATGCTGGAGAGATAGGTATGTATCCCAGAAACTACCCCATCTATGGAACAGGCTCTCCATCCATGTGAAGCAGAGTTCCTCCCTAAACCAATTCAAGTGCAACTTGGACAATTGGATGGGAAACCAGAAATTCATCCCAAGTTTGGCACCTAAGTCTCTAATGGATAAAGGCAACCTGTAAATGGTTCATCTCCCAGGCCCTTGCTTATGCTTATCAAGGGTATCAGAACTTGTCAGAGATTTGGGATGCATGGCTAGGCTTAAAAAGGCCCTTGTGGTCGTTACCCTAGTAAACACCTATGAACCTATGAATCTATGAACACTGGGAGGCTCCACTGGTGATTTGCTTCTTTGTGCAGATTGTTTCCCCTAAGCAATCCAACAGGTGACATAGGGGGGTTACTCCCAGTTTATTTATCTTTTCTACTGGGTCTGAGTAGAGGGTTGTGTCAAAAGCTTTGGCCATGTCAAGGTATGCAATGTGTACCGTTTTATCTTCATCCATTGCTTTGGTGACCATTTCAAGAAATTCCACCAGGTTGAGTAAGCATGACCTGCCTTTGATGAATCCAAACCCAGATGGGCATCATGTTTGAAAGTTCACTATGTCCTCATGATAAGTCTTTTCATGGCTTTGGATATTAGGCTGGTCAGACCTATAGGTCTATAATTGCCTGTGGATGTAGAAGGTCCTCCCTTATGCAGGAAACTGACTGTAGCTGTTCTCCATTTACTTGGTAAAAAAACAGTACAGAGACTGAGGTCGAACAGTGTTGTTGGTGGGGGGTGGATGGCTAAGTCGTGCTTCGTGCTATTTAAGATGCATCCAGGGATATTGGTTGGACCCACCTATGCATTATTAGTATTTTTAGCTTTTGATAGCATTTTAGGACTTGGTCTTGTGTGATAGCTGGTGATGAGCGGGCTTTAAGTATATCTTGTGGGATAGATGGAGAGGGAGAGAGGGGTAAAGGTTGAGTTGAATTAAACAACCAGTAGTTTCACTATATCTTCAGCCTTAGTGGTAGGTAACATTACTCATAATCAGCTCAGCAGATTGCTGTGTTGTGCTTCTAAGATTATGGATATAACTGAAAACAGTCTTGTAATTGTCTTTGTCTTAGGTGGCCATTTTAGCCTCATACTTGGCTTTGGTGGATTTTATTAACTCCTGAGTTCTTTGTTTATTTCAGTGACAAGGGCTCTATCGTTCTTTCCATTACACTTCTTACTTTTCACCAAAATCCTCTTCCTTTTATTGTAAAGCTTATAAATATAATGTTTCCACTATTGGGGGGGGTTGTTTCTAGAGTTTGCCCTGCACTTGTTCCTATAGGATACAGCTACATGTATGCAGCTGTTTACATTATAGTATACTGTGTTGGTTTATGTTTCTGCATATAGAATGGCGTTAACTGGGTTAGGCCTTCTGCCATTGCTCTGCTGTGATATTGGGAAAAGATAAGTGCTTATTTTCAACAGTTTTCTGCACTTCTGTTTTGCTGAATATCTGTTTAATCTGTGCAACTGTTTTTTTAGTCCCTATCCACCCACCTAGCCTATGTTGTGGTCATAAAGCTTGGTGGCTTTGAGTTGCCCATCTCTAGTATAAAGTTGATACTGGACACTCCCCCAGTCACATTACATCAGCTTCATTCTACTGTTTATAGTGAGAACTTTGTAAAGGCCCTCCCCTTTAGCTTCTCAACCTTGAATTATCTTAATATCTTCTATCTCCTCACTTTCTACTAAAAAAAAATACTGTACCTCTTCCTACTTTATTTTGCTGATTGTGCTTAGGAGTTCAATTGAATTTAGTTTGCCATATTTATTACTACTTGTTGGTAGCCTCATTAAATTGATGACAGTATTCTACTGAATGGCGTCTTTATTTGTGCTATCTGTTACTGATTGGGAGCTACTGTTTTAAAGCAATCTACTGATTAACTATATTTCATTGCTATCTACTGCAATCAATTACTGTTTAACTGCATTTTACTGCATTTCATTGCTGTTTATCTGTATTTTTCTCATACTGCGAGTTCTGTTCTTTTGAATATAAGTGATTAATCTGTGCTTCATTGTGAGTTTTTTTACTGTGTTCTTAACCTTAAAATTGAGTAGCATAGTCTAGATACAGGTCTGCTGCATCCAGATCTTCAGCTACACAGTTTTTAACCATTTTGAGGTATTCCAGCTACAAATTTTCCCTTAGTAGCACATGTGTTATCATCTAGAAGTACTATTCTTAGACCTTCCACCTTTATTATCTTAGCTCTTTCAGTTTCTGACGAATATGGATGGACAATTTCTTACATTTTCTCCTGCCAGTCTGGTTGATATGGGCATCCTGAGACAGTGTAGCAACTGCCTCATGTACACAGACAACCCTCTATTACTTCCACCTAGGAACACAATTTGTAAGAGATGCATTTACAACAAGCACCTAGTGTCATTGGTTTCTCCCCAACACACCAGTATATCTGGCATTGAGAAGGCTCACAACACGAACAACACACTTCAAACACCACCCACACCTACACAACATGTCCCCACATATGTGGAGATCCTCAACAAAAGCATATCCAAACAAAAGAGACCTCTGAGGCATAAATGCACGTGAACTCCACTCCCCACACCACACACAACACATAGTCCACACAACTGAGTCTTACAGCCACTAAGGCCTAAACATAAACCCAACATATAAGGCATAGGAAACACCATTGTGAGACACATAGATGTTCCTCTCACCAGGCTGGATAAGGAGAAAGTCACGGTTAGTTGTTTGTTGGGTGCCAGAATCCAGCATACCACCAATGCACTCAACTCTCTTAACAGGTACTGTTATGACTCTGTCATAGTCCATGTTGGAGTGAATGATGTGAGACTTACCTCCCTGGACTATATGAAGAGAGACATGATCAAGCTTGCTGAATATGTGTCCCAGGCAGGTATGTTCCCAGCCTTAAGTAGCATTCTACTGTCACCCAGAATGATGCCGCAATACAAACAGAAAATTATTGACTTTAACAATTGGCTTAGTTTCTTATGTAATTCCAGGGGGATCCAATACCTGACAGCCTGGGATGACATGATTGGCAAACCATGATGCTTTGCCAGAGATGGCCTGCATCTGTCTCCCTTGGGCTTCGGGCTCCTGGCAAAGGCTCTTGCCTCCCCTATAGTGCCTTTTTTTAGGCAATGCCATGAGGTCAAAACTACCAACGTGAACATTTCATCAAAATTAAAATTAAAGATCATGCTGCTAAACTCCAGGACTCTAAATAAGAAACTGCACTCATTGCAAGCATTCTTAACCCTGGAAGAAGCTGACATTTGTGCAGTCACAGAAATTTGGTTCAAAGCAGCAGAGATCACCCCAGCCATACCAGGTTACTCATCCTATCATTCATTCAGACCCCCAAACAGTGGGCAGCAAAACAAAAGGAGGTGGAGTTGCAATATATATATATATATATATATATATATATATATATATATATATATATATATATATGTGTCTAAAATACATACACACCTCTAGGCTGGACAACCAGTAGGATGCACAGGAGATACTCCAGGTGCAGTTAACAATTGACAAGACCCCTATTCAAATCATAGCTAGCTATAGGCCTCCAACTTTGACTCAAGATGCCCACTTCACCTATCTGGACCTCTTCAAATCTATCAAGATTCAGCCCTTTACCCTTTACCCTGATCCTGGGTGACTATAACTATCCAACCATAGATTGGAAGAAATACTCATGCCAAAAGACAAATGCCCAGAGATTCCTTGACTTCATCAATACAAATGCGTTGGACCAGCTGGTTGACACCAACACAAGAGGTAAAAATATCTTGGACTTGGTATTAACCAACATGAGTAACCACAGCAGCACCCTTACAGTGTCATTATCCCTGGTAAGATCCGACCACAAATCAGTCACTTTCGAAGTCACCATCTCCCCAAGCCACCCACTAGCTAGGGTCAAACAAAAAACTTCTCCAAAGCTGATTACAACCTCCTGAGGGAAGGTATAAACAGCTTCACAGCCCCTTCCCTCTCCATAGGAACTGGCAGATATGTCCATACCTACAGCAAAGTACTATATGAGCATTTATATAGCTACATGGAATCAGAAATACCAGACAGGAGGAAATCATTCTCCTCAAGGAAGAGCAAACATGACTGGTGGACACCTACAATAAATAAACTCTTTAATAATAAAATGAAAAAATTTCTGTCCAGGACCAAGAAGGAGCAGGTGCCTAATTGGAAGCAATCTCTCCTTAGCCTGAACAAGCAAATAAGAGCACTAGTGAAATCCTCCAAAGCAAACTTCGAGTCCAAACTGACCACATCTACTAAAGACAATCATAAGGCCTTCACATATGTCCGCAGTCTCAAGGGAAGCACCCAAATCTGCTCAGAAATGGTGGTCAAGGACACCACACACACAAACGCTATAGATATAGCCAACCTACTGGCAGACAGGTTCAGTGAAAAACTTCATTCTTCTTCCCCCCATCAAGAAAACAGGACATCCCCAGTTACCTGCCCCCTCCCCTTATCTCTAGGAAGCAAGTCATCACTGCCCCCTCAAAGGCAAAAAATACAGCCTCCATGGGACCTGATAACTTCCCAGGTTGCATCCTACATGAACTCAGGCAGGAACATGCAGCACCTTTAGGCACCCTATTCAACCAATGCCTGAGTACTGGCTCTGTCCCAGCCGAGTGGAGGACAGCTACTGTCATCCCTTTGCACAAAGGTGGAGTGTCCATAATATATAATTTCCAGGAAATTATAGACCTATCAGCCTAACTATCCTGATCTGCAAGGCTACGGAGCAGATTATCATTGACCTCATTAACAAGGACACTAGCAACATAGGTTCATAGGTTCATAGTTTAGTACTAAGCTAACTGCTCTTGCGAACCATTTTAAGCCTCACCAATTATCCCTTGTGAGACTCAAACCCTGCACCTTGTGTTTGTAAAGCAAACAACGTAGCCATTAAACCACCCTCCCAACCCCTATAGGTTCATAGATTAGTACTAGGCTAACTACCCTTGTGGGCCATTTCAAGCCTAGCCAATCACCCCATGTGAGAATCAAACCCTACACTTTGTGTTCATAAGGTAAACACCTTAACCATTATGCCATCCTCCCAAACTCCAGACACTTGATCCCACACAGTTTGGTTTTGTCAAGGGGAGGTCATACCTGTTAAATGTGGTCTACCTCTTTGAGACAGTCACCAAGGCAATAGACAAGGGGAAGATGGCACACACTGCCTACCTTGACCTGGCCAAAGCCTTCGATACTATTCCCCAATCAGGAATAAACATTCTCAACTAGGCATCAATCCATATGTTACCAGATGGGTAGCAAACTGGCTCACTGATAGAACTCACCTAGTCAAAATAGGGGAAGCCACCTCAAGTAGTAGACTCATAACAAGCAGTGTACTTCAGGGATCGGTCTTGGGGCCTATGCTGTTTGGGATATACTTCTCAGAGGTACAGGCCAAATCTAGTGAACTATGGCTGACCAAGTTTGTAGATGACTGCAGGTTGAGTGCTGTCATCAATTCAACTAGTGATGTGGACATTCTCCAAGAGAGTCTCACCCAAACAAATGACTGGTGCCAGAAACATGGCCTCAAACTGAATGCCAAAAATGCATCATTATCCCGTTTGGGGAGAGTGACATCCCCACAAATTATCACATTGATAATAATGTTCTAAGCATGCAATCAGTCATGAGGAACTTGGGTTCCCAGGTTGATAGCAAACTGACTTTTGACCACCATATTGCCTCCATTGTATGGAAAGCTTTCTAAATGGCCCACATGCTAGTGATATGGACATTCTCCAAGAGAGTCTCACCCAAACAAATGACTGGTGCCAGAAACATGGCCTTAAACTGAATGCCAAATATGCTTCATTATCCCTTTTGGGGAGAGTGACATCCCCACAAATTATCACATTGATAATAACGTTCTAAGCATGCAATCAGTCATGAGGAACTTGGGTTCCCAGGTTGATAGCAAACTGACTTTTGACCACCATATTGCCTCCATTGTATGGAAAGTTTTCTACATGGCCCACGTCCTTAGCAAGGGTATCTCATCCAGGGACAAGGTAGTCATAACATCCCTGTACTCTTCCCTTATAAGACCCATTATTGAGTAAAATGCCTGTTCAGCATGTACCTCACAAAGCACATGCAGCAGCTAGAGAGCCCACAGAGGTTCCTCACCTGGAGAATCCAGGGCATCAAACATCTACCCTACACAGATAGGCTAAAAGTCCTGTCCCTCTGCTCAGTCTCCTACAGACTCCTCAGAGGTGATCTCTGTCTGGCATACAAAGCTATCGCAGACCCTGCCCTGATGGGACCGCTGCATATCCGCAAGTCAAGCTCCACTTGAGTAACCAGCATGCGCAACCTCAACCTGGTCTGTGACATCAATAGGACTTGTTGGCAAGACATATTTATGTCCCAGAGACTCCCCCTTTTGTGGAATAGATTCCCTCTCCACGTAAAGCAAAGTACCTCATTCACACTTTTTAAGTGCAACCTGAACAACCTGATGGGGAGCAGAAAATACACCCCTAGGATTCCACCTATGTCCCTGCTGGACAGTGGCATTGGGTGCTGACTTGTTGGAACATGGGATAAATTCTTAGCTAGGCTTGTAAGGGCCTCAGGGTCAGTAGCCTAGTAACTTCCTACGATCTTATGGTGGGGATTTGAAGCTTGCCAATGTATCACTTAGGAGTAGGTAGTTTGTCTTAGAGAAATTTCTAAAGGTACCTTGGGTGGAAGGGATCGCTGTTTTCTGTTTTATTTCAAAGGTGACAACTTTATGGTCAGACCTAACAAGTGAAGAACATATGCAAGGGATGGTGCACAATGCCCCTATATTTATAAGTACAAGATCCATGATATTGTTTCCCCTAGTGGGTACTCTGACTAATTGTTTCAGACCAGGACTTTTGTATTGACAAAGTGCGGAAATCTCTGTGCTTATGTACTAGTGGTGGCATAAGTTTCACATTCTATAGTTGCATGGTTTAGATCAGCTAGGAAATGGTACTGGGTTTAATACTAAGTGATTCTAGTTCCTGTAGATAGGCATTGTGGCTTTCGTGGTTCACAGAGGGAGTTCTTTATCTAACTAATAAATGGTATGGGATCTTTCTGACTGTTCGGAAACAAAGAAGCTTTGTTGTATCATTCAGTTTTATCAGCCTCAATGCAAGTCTCTTCTGGATGAAAATTGAGACACCTCCACCTTTTCCCCCTCTTCTGAGCAGTAGCTAGTTTAAACATGTGGAAAACATTAGATTCCTGCACATCTAGAGAGCCATATCTCAATCACTACACAGGTGGCTATGGTCTCCATTGTAAGGAGAGCTTGTAGGGAGTGAGTTTTTTTGCTACTTAGGGTCCTAAAGCTCTATTAGGAAGTAATTCTACCATATCTATAGCAGAAGCAGAGTCTGAAACCTGACAATTCTGCATATACAATAACTGCTATTAGAAAATGTGAAACTATGTGTTTAGGTTCCTGAAGATAAAACAGACCTTTAGCACTTCCAGATATCCTGTGTGTTGTACAGTTAAAGATTGTGAATGCCTAGTTTAATCTGCCTGAAAATAAAATAACTTAGTTGATAGGCCAATAACAGGTGAGATTTCCAGAACAAATAGATATGTAATGCATACAATAGTCCATCTGTCTGTCTGCAACTGGCTCTTAATTACCATTCAATATACAGGAAAATATAAAAGAGAAGTGCATTTAGTATCCTCATTTTCTATCATCGGTAGGACCGACCATGGGGATTCAGAAAGAACCCCACCACTTACATTAAGGGCTGTGGTAAAAAGGCCTTGTTTATATGATGCAGTATTTTTATATTCAGACAAACATTAGTTGCACTGAGGAAATACCTCATTATTGGCTAATTTGCATGTCTCTGAATCACTGTTAACTACTACAAATGTGAATCAGCACTTTCTATGGTATGTAATAGTGGTAGCAGTCACTCCGTGTAAGCACAGGTAGTCCTCCAGTCATTCTCCCATCACTGTGTACACTATCCTGCCCTTGCTGTCAGAACATGCACAATGTCTCCTTTTTCTCTGCCCTGATAATTCACACAGGATTATAGTCAGTCATTAATGCCAAATATTAGAGTTTAACCCTTCACATCCTTCAGTAAATGAATGCAAAAAACTGTTATTCTAGTGACTTTCAAGTATGTAAGGAGAATAATTTCAATCCATCCCTCTTTGTCCCACCAGCACATTTAGCTTTGTCTAACTGTCTCATGCTATGAGGTTGAGAGGGATGCTTTCTTTTCCCTAATCCTCTCCCTCATAAGTCTTAAACTGTTGCAGGCATTGAATAAAGCCCAAGATCCTCAATATACATTGTAACATCTCTTAATGCAGTGGGTTAATACTGATGTAACCCGTGGCAAGGGTGTAGGGTTTGAAACTGTTTTTCCCCATTTTCTGTACTTTTTTCACAACTAAATTCTTTTTTTGAGGGTACCCCCTGTTGTCTAGTGGTGGTGGTGCAGAGGCCTAATATTCTTTGTGGGAGCTTGGGGGGTGCAGTGTTTGGATCTAATTTAGTGGCTTTAAAGCATGCTGTTATAGTATCTGTGGTGTGTAGTGGTTCCCTACGCCACTTTTTTTCTTTATTATGACCTTTAAGACATGATATATAGAGTATCCATGGTGTCTAGTGTTCCCTTCCCACTGTGCATCATTAAGGCACAATGTTTAAAGTGTTTAACCAGGTGGTTTGTGTTCCTTTCCAACCCTGTGCATCATTAAGGCACAATGTTTAAAGTGTTTAACCTGATGGGTAGTGTTTCCCCCTCCTATCCGTATTCTGTTTGTGCTGTTTAAGCAAGAGATGTAAGAGTTATCTTTTGTGGCTAGTGGTTCCCTCACCCCAAATCAGTATTAGGTTTTAAGTGTCATTAAAGAAAGAGATAACACATTTTTTCTCTGCTGTCTAGTCTTACACCCCCCCCCCCCACACACACACACACACATACTGTGTTTAAGCACCTTTCAGGCACATAGGGCAAATTACTCCCTGGTGTCTAGTGTCTCACCAACGCTGTGTGTCATTAAGCCGCATAGCTATCTTTGATGGCTAGTAGTTCCCCTTACTCCAGTATTACAGCCTTTGCCTTTTAGTCTAGGTGTGTGTGTGTGTGTGTGTGTGTGTGTGTGGAATTATGATAGCCACCCCAATCCACACCTTACACATAGACATTCATGTCTTCATTACCCATGCACACACATGCATACAGACACACATGCATATCCACACAGACACACATATGCTCACACACACACGCACACACACACACACACACACACACACACACACACACACACACACCTATCTCCTATCTAACCTTACCCCTCACTAACCCCCTTCTACTACTTCCCAGGGAGACACACACTCACACATATATTCACACATGCAGCTCCTCACATCATGTAGTCTCACCCCCCCCCCCCAGTACTACCTGACCACTACACTCCCAGCACTTATCTCTACTACCATGGATGAACACAGTCTTTCGGTCATGTTAATTACCACAGGCAGTCAGGGGCAGCCATTCTAATTCATACAGCATATCACTCGGCTGCGTTAACTGCTTTACTTTAGACAGTTCCAGGGGATAGCACATTGCTAATTAGGATATGCATGTCTCCCAGAATGCCTCACTAGCATATAACATGGCTGCAGAGACAGCTCTCCATGGTGCTGAATGTCTTTGTGCAAAGGCTCTATAGTAGGGATCTCTCTGAATTCCAAAATGTTACAGTGAGGTGTACACCTCGTGTCCTCCTAAAGGTAATGTTTCTGAATTCAGACTGAGATATTTCAATAAATGTCTTGCTTTGCTCATGTAATAATGCAAGTAGAATTATGAAAGATTAGTAAAATTTCACTGTAAGGCTCTTTCAGACCTAAACAAAATTTTTGCTAAATGATTCTGTATATGAAATACCTGTCCGGTATTACCAAGCCAACACTTTGTCCACACCATCTCTTTCCATCAAGTTAAACAGTGCTTATCTGTTTTAAATAATACCAAAGGCAAATAATAATAATAATAATAATAATGACAGCCTTTTGCATAACTGCCTGTTACCAGTGAGAAAAATAATGTGCTGAACAAAAAATCTAATTATACTTTCAGTGTGGCCAGTATAGTTTTTGAGCTATTCATGCATATTTATATGTTGATTTAAGTTAAATTCTACATTAACAACCGAAGACAATAATGTCGAAACATGCAGAAAATAAAAGACTTAATATTTACATATTTGCCAAATGTCAGTT
Source organism: Protopterus annectens (assembly GCF_019279795.1). NCBI lineage: Eukaryota > Metazoa > Chordata > Ceratodontiformes > Protopteridae > Protopterus > Protopterus annectens. The sequence continues at coordinate 1,338,376,468 of NC_056726.1, forward strand.
CTCCACAGTGATGTGCCTCTGAAACCTTACTGACCAGATTGACATAAAATCTTTTATATTCACAGATTTTTAGCCTAGACACCACACCTGCTGACAGCAGTATCTGAGACAGTGAACACACCCTTACATGCACAAATAGTTGCATTTCTCTAGTCTAGGTAGTTTAAATGTGTTTATCTGTTTACATTTTGAAGACTTTTGAATGTAGCATTGTCGCCTCACAATAAGACGTTGTCCTGTTCGATTCTCAGCTAGAGTGTCTTCTGTGTAGAGACATGCATGAATGGGCATACTTTCGTTGAAGGTTGTGCATCAGAGCTGGCAACTTGGCACATAAAAATCTACTGCCAATCATTAGCGGCCCGGAGTTCCACTGTGGCGACCCCTAATCGGGAAAAGCCAAAAGACACAACAAAAAAAAATGGTTTAATGTCATGAGGCAATGAAAATAAGGTATGCAGTAAATCATTATACAAAGTACAAAGACACTCCAACAGTTATCAATCCTGTTAGAATTATAAACCTGATACAAACATGCTAAGTTGTTTCATGTGACAATATTGTTTGTAACTAGATGTACAGACTGCATATTTAAAACAAAAGTGACCTGTAAACAAAAACTGCAAAGACAAAGCAGTAACTAAAGGTTCTTTGAACTGAATAGCACAGTAACTTCAGTAAACCATGTCAGATATTTAGACATCTTAAAATCAGATCATTGCAAAATTAGGCAGATTCCCACATCATCTCAAAAAAAAAAAAAAAGCAGCAATGCTGTTTAGTACCATTATATTTTCAATGCAGTTTTAGGTAGAGCCAAACTCAGCACCCATGTATGTGTTTGCTTCATTCTGTTTTGCAGCTTACTGACATATCACTATGACAGTATAACACTATAGGGTGGGAAGATGGCATAATGGTTAAGGTGTTTACCTTGCAGACACAAGGTGCAAGGTTTGATTCTCATATGGGGTAATTGGCTAGACTTGAAATGTCCCACAAGGGTAGTTAGCCTAGTACTAATCTATTAACCTATAGCAACTGGGAGTTAAGTATTTTAACCTCTTTGAGGCTCTTATTTTGACAAATTTCACTTACTAATTGCATTTTATTTTTCCTTTTTAAATGGACTAGTTCTTAGAATTAAATCATGTTTTGTTTTGTTTTTTTGTTTTGTTTTTTCCTCTGGTGAGCAAAGGGGGAGCCAGGTTAGTTCAAGTGATTTGATTTCTTGCAGGCAGTCTGTAAATGTCATTGCTATTGACTGTTGAATTCTGAGAGTTTTTTTAATTATTGGCATTGTTTTAAATTTGACATTCTGGGCTTGCTCTGCACGCAGTGATGTTGCATCATCACTGTTAAAAGAAATCTCGATCCAAACGTCAACATATGTGACTGAGTTTTTTTAATCTCCATTGAAGCCTCATAGAACTAGTAAAATAAGTTACAGCAGAAATCCTCTAACTCATCTGATCCAAGTACACCTACAGCATTAAGTCACCAAGAGTCAAGACTGTTCCCTGCCTTATACTTCTAAACAATCTGATATCAAAAATGTCTTGGTTATTGGTTACTCAATTGTTAAGTATACAGATTCCCCACTCACCAGACTGGACAAAGTTGCCTTTCTGGTGCTAGGATTTCCGACATTACCAGGGTCCTAAACATCTTTTCCCAGAGCAAATAGAACTACATCCCGGTGGTGGTCCATACAGAAGTGAATAACCTTGGACACAAAAACCTTGAGGGACATGCAGCAAAACACAGAAGTTTCCATGCATGTGACAAATGCAGGTAAGACTCTGGTGATAAGAATCCTTTTTTCACCAAGAATAATGTGGCTGAATAGCTGATGTCTTTCTAGGAGGGATCCAGTATGTGTCAGCATGGGATGAGATGACTGATAGCCCATCTTACTTTGCATGGAATGGTCTACACCTCTCATTCAAAGACTTCTGCATATTGGCTAAAACCTTTACTGACCCCATAGTGCTTTCTTTAGGCAGTAATGGACATTATAATACAGCAAGTTCATCAAACCTTTAATGTGGACCACATCAAGGTGTCTCTTCCCAAGACTGGACATCTCAACAACAACTTGCTTGATATTTAGGCTTGCCTGCAACTGAAGCTTGTCTGTTCTTGTGTAATTACTGAAAATTGGTTTAAATGTAAAGAAGCGCTCCCTCCCTACCTGTGTTTTGCATTGCAGTGGTGTCCCATATTTGTCAAGGATCATATCACATTTAGATAAGTTCCCAGAGACCCACAAACAGAACTCACCCCAGATCACCATAAATAAGACATACTAACTTATTATAGCCCACTACAGACAGTCTTCATGTCCATACACAATCAAGCTAGATTTCTGAAAGTTTTATAAGAACTCTGTGATAACAATGGTCCCATTATTTTGGGAGACTTTATCTACTATGCAAATAACTGGCATGCTTCTAATGTATGGTATGCCCAGACACTCATGCACTTAATTAACAAAAATTCCCTTGAAGAGATAATTAATCAATCCACTAGAAGACATAAGGCTTTAGATCTGGTCCTCACAAATATAGCCTCGATATGTACTATTCCCCTGGCCTGTCCTTCCGCAATTAAGCCAGACCATAGACTTATGACATTTGCCTTCAAAATCTGCAACCCCCTGAAACCAACATCTCTGAATTTAAGAATTTTAGATGGTAACGCCTCATACAATTATATGAAGAAATATCAAAATTCACCTTGACAGTGCCAGCTTAGATAATGGCACCAAAGTTAGCTTCACAAAGGAACTTAGACAAATGCATAGAATTACCAGTCCAAGCACAGCAAAATACAATGGCAAATTAAAAATATAAACCACTTTGGTGGTCCACAAACATAAATAAACTTTATCAAAAAGAGAAGATGAGCTCATTATATTGTACCTCAGATCCAAACTCCTCATAACAGCGGTAGTATAAAAATATTGCTATGTAACTGAAAAATACAAAAAGGACTCATGAACTTAGGCTAGCTTCTGAAGTTAAGAACAACTACAAGTCATTTCTTAGCTAGGTTAGGAAACTAAGGAACAGTACCCAACAATGCTTAGATCTCATGCTAAATGGGACCACCCACTCTGGCACAAAAGACATTGCCAATATACTAGTGAACAAATTTAGTGCAAACTTCACTTCAAAACACATATCCAAACTCCACATACCCTTACACCCCCTATTATCAAAAAGGAACATTTTATGAACATGCTATAAGAGACCAAAAGTAATTCTATGGGGAACCTGAATGTTTAATAAATAGCACTAAACCTTGCCAAATCTCTCCTCAAATGGTTTAACCTTAGCTTAACAACCTCCAAAGTGCGCAAATACGGTAACAGTGCAGGGTCAAAAGATCAAGAATCAAATCCTAAAAAAACAACCAGCACAGAAAAACAGTGAGTCAAAAACTATTTAATAATGTAAGTGATAGTAAATAAACATCACAGAAATAGCCACACTTATGCAAACCAGTGTTGGACAAGCCTTCTTCAGTACAAATAACATTCTTCAGTGCAAATGGCAAACACAAGATACAAAACATTACGTACATACCTATAGATATACATGGTAAAACACCCCACATGTTGTATGCCCACACACTGTATGTTTACTTACAGAAAAGGGAAAACCATTGGGAATATTTTGAATCATTTTAAGAAAACTCCTCATTTTGTTATCAATAGACAGCAAACCATTGAAGGTGCACCTTCGGTTGGATGTTTTCTGTGTGGAAACTATATAGCTTGCAAATATGTCATGAAAATAAAACATTTTTCATCTGCTAACAGTCCTGTTGTATATGAGATTAGATGTTTTGCTAATTGTATATCAGAATGGGTTATTTATTTGGTAGGATGTCATTGTTCTGCATTTTATGCAGGACAAACATCAAAACAGTTAATAACGCGTATTTCTGAACATCTTAGTGATATTCGCAATAAAAGAGTGTCAAATGCTTTATACAGACATGTTTTGCAGCATACTTCAGCTACATTTAGATTTATAGTTATTGATCGTATATCTATTAAAGGAAACTACAAGTTGGGTTGGCATGAAATTCTGAATTATAAGGAACGTTAGTGGATCATTAAATTAGATGCCTTATTTACTCCTGGGCTAAATGATTTACTCTGACTGGATATGGAGGGGGGGTGTCTGAAGTTTTATCCAAATTCCACATACCCTAATGTTTTGAAGTCACTGTTTTTCTGTGCTGGCCATTTTTTAATGGTTTTAACCTAAGCTTAGCCACAGGATTTTTTCCAAATCATGGTGCACTGTAGTGATAATGATGATGTTCCACTAGATCTTCCACTAGAGTGGCCCCACTATGGACCCCAGTAATTACAGACTTGTCAGCCTTATGAACTTCATCTACAAACCAATGGAATGAATCATAACTGATCTCAGGAATTATGATATCAAAACTCCCATTGGGATAGACCTTCAGCAGTTTGCCTTCACCAGAAGGAGAAGTTCATGATAAAAAATGCTGTCCTGGTTACCTAAACACTGCACATCCCCATATGTTGTCCTGTGTGACACTTGCTAGCTTCCCCTTTTTCCTAACACAAGGACACCATAACACTGCAGCTGCAAATATGGTGTGGTTTTATAGCTTTCTGTGGTACTTTGTGCTGGCCTGCCTAGTGATTCACTAGTGCATGCAGCCTAGTTAATAAATGCACAGCTTTATATCTGAGATGTACTGGTCTATTATTTCACATTTTTTGTTCTCAGGAGATTATGCAAAGTGATGCACAACTGCTCTGTGGGTTGTGTCTCACACTGCTTTGTATAAGTTTCACTGCACAGATGTGTCCAGTTTTGCATTTGTTGCACTTTTCCTTTAGGTCCCCTAAAGCTCAGGTAGTTATACACAAGCATTGCAGGTCTCACTTTACATATCTCATGACTCTCTATGCTGCCATACAGTGTTGATAGCTTTGCGAGCGTTATGCAGATATGTGATGTATCTCCGTGAGTCCTGGCCAACATGTGGTGCATCCAGTTCTTCAGTTTTACTGTTCACAGTGTGCAGCAGTGCACAAGAGACCAGACCACGTGACTTATGTACTGGTACCCTGAATGCTGTAAAGGTGCCAACTATTTTGAAGAGTAGCACCATATGTTAACACATTGATTTTCTGCGAGCACAAGCAAAAATAAAATAACATATTTTACAGTGTTATCATTTAAACACTGTTTATACTGTTTGCCTTCATTTTCACTAACAATTTTTGGACTACATTTTCCCATATTTGAACAATATCTAGGTATTTCATCGACATTGTAGAACATCCTTGTAATGTCTCTGAGTAAAATACAACATGCAAACTCATACTCCTCCACACACTGTTCTCCTTATCCCTTTCACTGTCTCCATCAGCACTACTGTTTCATCTTCTCCCTGCCTCATTAATCACTTTTCCATCATCATCAAACTTACCATTTATACACCCCACACAGAGTAACTCTCCACAAACACAATTTATTTTCCTTATTTGTGTATTAACTTCAGCACTGATATAAATGATTCTATTGTGTATTGTAGGCTTGTCATCTTGTGTTGTATTAGCTGTGGTATCACATTTACTGTTTATCATCCTTACTCTGAATTATCTGGGCTTATTTTCTTTAAGTCTTTTAAGCTTCTAATACCATAATGGGAATGGACCCGATTTCTAAGTCAAAGTACAATTAAACTTCATAAAATTAGTATTGTTTCATTTTTCTGAAATTAGCCAAAAGTTATATTTGCAGCACCCAAGCGTGCCCAGAACTGGCTCCTGCAGAGTTACAAGTATCGGTAGCATATCTAAATATGACTGTAAATTCTTTTTTATGAGACCCACTGCTCCTATTACTATTGGAACACTCTGGGTATCCTTCCGCATTGCCCTTCTTTCTGCCTGCAAATTTTGTTATTTTATGACTTTGAATCTCTCTGTACATAAGACACTGTAATCACTGAGTGTAGCAATTTCAATGATCATTACTACTTTTGCCTTCCTTTTTATGAACTACTATATCTGGTTTTCTCTTATCTATTTTTTGAACTGTTGGTAATGGTTGCTCCCATGTGATATAAACTTTATCATTCTTTATAATGCCTTTTGGCTCATGTTTCCAGTGCTTCTCAACTACTTCAGTATTATAGTGTTTGCACAATCCCCAATGCAACAGCCTTGCCACATTACTCTGTCTTTCAATATACAGGTACTCTACCATTAATGTATCACACCTATCAACAAGATGTGTGATTGTTTCAAGTTCTGTTTTACAGAATCTGCATGTGTCTGTTTCTCCCACATGTTCAATGGGTTTTATAAACCAATGTGTACATAGTCCACTATCCTGGCCTGCCAATATTAACCTTTCATCTTTTGGTTTAAATTCTTCTCTCCTTAACCATTCCTGCATCAGATATCAACATGAGGTTGTTACAGGAGATTTCTGTACTTGCAACTATATTTTTGCCTTTTCCACATTTCTTGCCTTCTCATCTGATCCTTCTTCTTATATTCTTTCTTTCTTTTTTTTCCAGTTGCTGCCTGATTTTTGTCTACTTCTGGTTTAGTTTCCATTCCCACTTAACACAGATATGCTTCTGCTAAACAAAGCAGGGAAGTCACCTTACACTTGTTCTTTGCATGTTTTAAAGCTTTCACTATGTTTGGATTTGATGATGTCAGTAGATATATATGCAGTCCTACGGCTGCAGATCTATATGTGCAATCAATTTCATTGAAGCCCATACCACTTTCAGAACGAGGAATATATAATGTTGGTATACATTGATTTTTTATGTATCATTTGATAGTCATGAAACATTTTTCTTGTTTTCTTGTCCTAATTATATAAAACCTTTTGGGGCCAGTCAGTCACCATAAAACTGTAAGTCAGAACAGGAAGGGCAAATTGGTTTATAGCCTGGACTTTATTCTTAAATGTAAGGGCTGTATTAATTTTAGCCTTCTAAAATATCCCTTACTCACTTTTGTTCGCATTTGTTCAATCTTTATTCTCAGTCCTTCATCAATTCCCAAATATTTATACACTCTCTCCTGCTCAGGCTGATATTTTCTTGGTGCTACAACTTTCCTGCTTTAAATGTTGCTTTTGCATATTTATCAAGACCAAATGCATTCTTATATCACCTGATGAACTATACTGTTTTAAATCATCTACAAAAAGAAGATGAGAAGTCTTTTCACTTTGTTGTTTTGTGGGAGCCAAAATGTAACCACGAACAAATCTGTTAAGTAGATAGCTTAATGGGTTAAGGGCAAGACAAAAGAGCAGCGATGACAAAGAGTCACCCTGGAATATCTCCTTTGGATTTTTATCCCTGGGATAATAATTTGTCTTTTACCATGACTTAGCAGCACAGTGATTTGCAACTTTCTCACGGTCACTGTCATATAACTGATCAATGTAGGGTACATCTTATACATCTGTAAGAACACCTTTATCCATGAATGTGGGATGCCATCACATTTTTTTTGTAACCTATCCATGCTATACTTTGAGTCTTCCCCTTTTAATAATTCCCCATTATAACTTTATTTAACAACAAATTATCTTTTGTTACGCATGACTTTCTTTTGTTATGCTTTTGTTCTATTGCACGATTAAGTTTTCTTCTAAATGACTATAAATTCTGTCAGCATTAATTCCAGCATATAGTTTATGCACAATCGGAAGGCAAGTTATCGGTTTATAGTTTTTAGAATAACTTGCGGGTTCACTCTTAAGGAGAAGTATCATTTTTTCCTGTTGTTAACCAGGCTGGTATCTGTTCAGGATGCACATATAAATAATTCTTACTCAGGGCTAAATCATCATTCAGAGATGTTAATACTTTTAGCCAGGAGTTAAGCACTGCATCTGGGCCAGGGGGTTTCCAGTTAGCAGCTTTTCTTAATTTTTTTTTTCAATTTCTCTGGCCGTTACGTCATCCTTTTTTATATCCTGTACATTTGAACTTCTTACCATTTCTTTTACTTCTATCCATTCAGCATCTTTGTAATGTTCTACAGGGTCTTCATGGATATTTCCCTAAAAGTGTTTTTTTGGTGGTGTTTCTATTCCTTTTCTTTGTTTTCCAATTCTCTACAAAATTTTTGTATTGCTTCTTTTGTACTTTTCCTTTATATTTATCTGCATATTTTTTCTGTCTGTGCTGACATCTTTCATTTATTATTTGCAACAGTGTACAATAGATCCTGGTCTGTTCTAATACTGCACATGGCCTTTATCATGCCTAGCTTTCTGAGTATTTTTGTTGATCTGTTCCCACTTCTATACTCTTCTAACAGTGACACTTCTTGTCTTAATTGCTTTATAGTTTTCTCTATTAGATACTTCCATGATGACATCTGATTTCTTCCTTTCCTTTACCTTATTGCCATGTGATTTTTGTGGTAAGACTTTATACTTTATTAATATAGCTGCACAGTAATATATTTTGGTACTTACGTATTATCGCAACCAGATTTTCGCGGTTGCGAAAAGCGCATGCCTGCAGACAAACAAGTGCCGGAAACATGTCAAACTGCTGATCATAGTCCTTACTACTGACCAAAACGTTTACATTTCTTTCAGGAACAGGAACACTTTAAGAAATCCTCTACCTGTTTTGCGTGCCTTACAGACGCATGCTTGAGTTATCATGGATGGTCTCGTAGTGTCTGCTGGAATATTTTCACAGAGTAGAAGGAATCGTTCACAGAAGAAAAATACAGAGACAGAAAGTTTGCTTTGGGTACACCTTTTATTTGTAACCAAGGTTTTCATCAATGTATAAATAACCATTGCATTCTTAATAATTTTACATTATGAGGGTGAATGATGTTAGCTGATTCCGTGCTCATTTTTAATAGAAGAAGTTGGGAGTAGTGATGTTTTTGGTGTTATTGTACTTTTCGAGTTATTGTAGTTACGTATGATATTCTTTTGCTAGGTAAGTGAGTTTCATTACAATGCTGCTATATCATATGTAATTTAAGGTAATGGCTGCATTCTCTAAGAGTAGGAAGACTGGAGATTAGCAGGTGGTCTACACCAGAAAATAATAGATGTTGATAACAGTCCAAAGATGAGAAGAGGCCAGAGTTCCGTCTTACTATTGCAAATGTAGTTAATAATGACGGCAGATACTTACTGTAATGTATTTTATTGGGACTGCTGTTTGAGCATGCATGTCATACAGCAAGAGTTAAATGGTATGTCCCTGACTATCTTGCCTTTGCTGAGGTTGTGCGCAGGAATGTGGAAATTACAATGCAGTGTAGCACTGTGCAGGTCATGGAACAAGTGAGACACGCCCCCCAGCAGCCAAAAATTTGACCATTTTTCCTCCTCGGACCTCATACCCAAAGTCACCCACTACTAATTACTTGCTTACACACCACTTTCAAGGTTAAAAAGCATGTTTTTGCAGAAACACTTTCATTTCTGCGACTTTGGAAATCTGGTTGCGATAATATGCAAATACCTACATATTTTATTTATTTTTCTGTTATAATCACATGAATTTCTGATAACAGTCTTGATTAATGTATTAATTTGTTTTATCAGAGTTCTAACATTTTGGGTTTTATTGACTTTCTGTACTCCATTTCTTTCATTGACCTTAATATATCCATCTCTATTAAATCAAGCAACTCTTCCGTTATGTTGTTTTCTTCTAAACTAAGGCCACATTCTTTATTCTCTATTTCCTGCGGGCATTCTACAGAAAGTTCCAGAACTTCTTCCTGTGACATATTCTCTTCAGCTGCATCCTGCCTCAATCGTTGCTCTTTCATATGGGAACTTACTGGCTTATCACTCCAAAGCATTGACTGCATCAGAATTACCACTCTTTCCTGCTCCTTCCCTTGCTATGCAACTCATACTGAACTTTTGTACTGGTTTCCTACTGAAGGCTTCAGCCTTCAGAGCATTTTCATGTGGCAAATGATCAGATGCTTCCAATTCCACCTGTTTCAACTTAATTTGGGGACTCGTTGTTCCAACATGCTGTGACATTACCAGAGTTGAATTTTCTGCATTACATTCTTCACTTTGCAGGAAATCCATAACTTCAACATCTATTTCTTTAATTTATCCATTACTAATCCTCTTTTCTACCCCCCCCTTTGTTTTCTTATTTTTTGTATTGTGAGACTTTCCATATCTAGATACCTTTCCTTATATTCCTCTTCAAATATCTTTGGTGTTGCTTTTTGTATTGATTAGTTTTGCTTTCTCCTTTGCATAAATATTGCACCATATTTAATCTCTTTTTCTTTCCTATGTCCATATTTTTTCTTCTTCAGATGTCTCCTCCTCCACCTATTTCTCCTTACTTTGTTCCTCTTGCTATGACATAACCTGTTTTATACTTCCTACACTAAATCCTTCACTTTGCAGGTATTCCATCACTTCATCTTCTGTTTATTTAACTTCTGTTCTACTAATCTTCTGTTCTATATTTCCCCTTTATGTTTTTTTTTTTTTTTTGCATTGTGACATTTTTCGTATCTGAGTGCCTTTGCCTGTATTTCTCTTCAAATATCTTTGGAGCTGCTTTATCATATTGATTAGTTTGGCTTTCTCCTTTGCATAAGTAATGCATCATATCAGATGTCTCTTTATTTACCACGTCCATGTTTCTTTTTTATACCTTTCAAAAATAGCTGGGTTTTGTTTTTTTATATTTTGCACTTCCTCAGTCGCTTACTTTTCCAAACAACCTAAAGTGTCTTGGTCAATATAATGTTTTTCATGGATCTGTTGCATTAATGAACATAAATATGCATTTGAAGCTTTTGACACATTTTTCTTGTGCAAGTATTTTTCTTTCCTCTAATTTCTCTCTTAATCTTTTTGAATATTTTCAAATTGAAAATTCTGGGCTTCTTGCATAACAGTAACAATACACAATTTATTTCTTATCCTCAATAGTCTACTCTATCATTGTTATGGTTATGTTTTGGCCTGTGAGTTTTTGTACTTTTTGTGGACTACTACTTCCTTCTACAACAGGGGAACGTATACCCAGATTGGGTACTTTTTTATTCTAGAACGTGTGCATCCAGCTGTCTTTTTTATTTTTTAACCCACGTCTGTCCATGATATATGCTATATAAAATACAGTCTATACATCAGTGTTGTCTTGGTGAGATTTTGTAAAAGCAGGGTACTCAGCAAAACCTGAGAGTGAATTCAGTTCCAATAATACTACTCACCTTTACTTGCTAATTGCAGCATCTCACCACTCGGACCTCCTTATTCTGAATTTTCTGCTTATATACTGTACTCATCACTTAAACCAGTACAGTAGAAAGTCAATTATCCGAACATCGATTATCAAAAATGTCAATTATCCAAACCAGCCTTCCAAAGTTTTTGGGTAGGAAAAATCATAAAGTCTGAATATGTAAACATTATACGTATTTGCTCGAGTGTGTGTTTTGAGCTTGTAGCCAGCTCATGTGTGAAAAATATTCTTTATTGTCCACTGGAATCGCTGAATGATTGAAAACTGTATTCTTCCATCCAGAAAAAACAAGATTTTAGAAGTTTTTTTATCCAGTTCAATTATATGTTTCATTATCCAAACAGTCTGATTATCCAAACTACCCTAGGTCCCAATTAGTTTAGATAATCAACTCTCTACTGTACATGTTCTTTGTACTCAAGTCATACTTATATGTGTATATGTTTTCATTTTACTTATTGTATTAACTTCTATACACATTGTATCAACTTCTGTACTCTTTCCAGGCCTTCCCTAAAAAAAGGGCTTTTGCTCATTCAGACTTTCCCAGTAAACAAAAGAAAGTAATTAAATAAAGCATTTATTAGGAATCTACACTTAAAGGATACATTAATGAAATTTAGAAAACAAGTTTATTTACAAATTTCAGTAGCTTGAGGGCATTACACTGAATATCACAGTTATAGATACATTAAACTAAACTTCATAAACAGCGCCATACCAACGTTTTTTAGCAGTCTTCCTTATCTTAAAAATAATCCTTAGAGATGGAGACAAAAACATCATTGGACCTGGAATCCCATTTTGTGGTGACATGAATCCCTTTGATAGTTCAAAACTGCTTGTTCTGTTTGCAGAGACAGTCCTAAACCATGTATACATCACATTCTCAATCTTCAGACTTGATTATTCCCAACTGATGGTCATAATGTCATTTTCAACATCTCTTTTTTAGCTGGTTAGGAACTAGCAGTTTATCTATTTTTGAGAAACAAATTATGCATGCAGTTAACCAATGAAAAGTGCATTTAAATTTCTCCTCTCTGAATCTTTCCCATATGTTTTTGAATCTCTTTAAAGGAAAACTCCACCCTCCATATAGCTAACCTTATCCCATGCTTAGTATCTTTCCTCCATAATCGCACCTAGATGTAGTTTAATGCCCACACTCTCTTCCATTCCATTCATGCTCCCTTGTTTCATGTTTTTCCCACCATTTTCCTATTCAAATCCCATGCTGGTTAAGAAAATAATGTGTCTCCACCTGCACAACATTGGATAGACGTGATTTTATGCAGGTTATACTGTTAGCTCTCTCCTACAATTTTATATCCTGAGGCTGTGTATTACTAAGACTGACAAAATTATATAAAGCATGCATTAACATCAAAAGTGAAACTCTTTTCCCAAGAGGTAGTTGGTGGAGAAATTCTTACATTTAGAACATGGATGCTTCATGCTACACTATAATAAAAACAGACTGGTAAAATATTCTTGCTTTTGGCTAGTGAAATGCTGGATTTATTTAATAACTGTAAAATTATGGGGTTGGAGGTTGGCATGATAGTTAAGGTGTCTACCGTATATACAAGAGGTACAAAGTTTGATTCTCACCAGTGGAAACTAGCTAGACTTAAAATAGCCCACAAGGTCAGTTAACCTATTACAAACTTAAGAACCTGTAGAAAATTAAGGACAGTTTGAACAACTTATAAAAATAACAAATATATAGATCCAGCAAAGGAATAAGAGGAAGTCCATAAAAAACTAAAAGTTTTTTTTTTAAATACACTAAGTACTTTCACCTTCTAATATCAAGGCTTCATCAGAGTGGTAAAAATCTTCAGTACAACTGGCTTTAAATACTCACTATTAACAATCAATTAAAATTTTAAAGACACACTATTTGAATAATTCTCTCAGTTAAACAGTGTGTCTGTATATACACCTATATCAAAGTCACTTCCTATTGTCAAACCCAGTAAAACCAAAATCACATTGTAACACTTTATAAAACTGTAACAACACTGTTTAGTTTGCAATCATTATAAAGTAATATCAAAAATATGTTGAATAATATATATATATATATATATATATATATATATATATATATATATATATTGCCTATATAGTGAATCCTTGCAAAGAGACAATTGTCTTAAATAAATAATACTGTGGATTAAATAGTATCAACATTTTAGTATCATAAATGTTAATAAAATGGATAAGAAGGGGAACAGGGAATAGTAGGCATACCTCGAAACCTTGTAGCACAAGACAAGATAAAATCATGGTTTGATGTGACATTTGCCTCCTAAACCCTTAGAAAGTTGCTAATCTAATATTATTTTCACTAACATCAATTGTGTGAAGGATATGAAGCATGGCACTCTAATGGGTGACATTAATGAATGACTGAATTCATCCAAGATTTACAAGGGCTGACAAATGAGACACGAAGGATGTCCTGACAACACAGGGGTAGGTATGGAGTATGTGGTGTGTGTGTGTGTGTGTGTGTGTGTGTGTGTGTGTGTGTGTGTGTGTGTGTGTGTGTGTGTGTGTGTGTGTGTGTGTCTGGGTGTAATTGTTTGAATGTGTATATTGTGTGTGGGAGAGTAAATGACGGGCGATAACTGTGCTAACTCGATGTGCTATCATGATGTGGCCACTGCTGCTGCTATGTACCACAGGAAATGCTGATCTGCACTTGAGGTAGTTAACAACAATTCAGAGACATACACATTAGCCAATAACGAGGTCTTTCCTGATTGCGGCTAATGTGTCTCTGAATTGGAAATCTCCAGATCGATGGCACAGGGCCTTTTAACCACAACCCTTGTGAGCTGTAGGGTTATTTATGAATCCATGAGTGTGTCTCTTTAATGTATTATGTCAGCATTACCACTGTATAACAAAGCATTATAATACCATCTGTGTACCTTAGAAAGTTCTTCAGTCATGAGAGTGCTGAACAAAAATATTACAGTTATATTCCTGTAGCTGTGTGGTATTGTAACCTTAATATTGTAATAATTACTATTTAATGATATCCATAGACACTTAAAAAATGTCTGGTCAGTAAAATCAGAGACATAGTTAGAGACAACCATCTAAACATCACAGTTTCCATAACCTGAATTTTTAAAACAAACAAAAAATAATTAACTATTTCTTTTCATTTTCTAGAATGCCTACAGCTTCTGTCACTACTGAAAGCATAACACAGACACAAAAAGCAAAAGGTATGAGTCTCTTTTTTTTAATTCAGCTTCAAAAATGTTAGTGAATAGAAAGTGCATAGTAAATCAAAATTCATTGTACAGCCATGATTCATTGAAGGGATATACAAGTTAAATTGGAATGGGTATGCAGCTTGTATGGTTATTTTTGAGACTATGCAGAAAACTGTCCATAATGACACTATCACCTTTCTTGGTCCATAACAACTACTTTGACAGATGCAAATCCCAGCTTCTTATGTCATCAGAGAAAGAGAGAGAGAGAGAGAGGATGGAAATTTAATAAAACCGCAAATGTAATCTTAAGGAAAATGGATTCAGGAAAAATGTTAAAACATTATTCACAAACCTGTAACCAAGGTGACTTTATCAGGGCCACCTAAGGATTTAAATCCTTAGGATATCAAAATCAAATAGTTATCTTCATCACAATTGAGTAAGATGCAACTCTGAGACTGCCATAAACACAACAATCTCTGCAGGAATCTCTGCAGAACTACTACCAGGGTTGTACTGGGCTTCTCTTTTGTATGACTTTTGTCAATATCATGTGGAACAATTGTAGAAACAGAAGAATAGCACACACTACGCAATCTCTATTGTAGTTACTAATCTCATGCATTAATATGGCTGCTGTACAGGCATCACACTAAATCTGCAACTATCACAACATGTGTGATTCAGCATCATCATTTAATAGTTAACATACATAGAGCTAATGCAGCCCTTTTCAGAGGCATTACATGGGGGTGGACATTATAGGTGGGCTGGATATCACAGTCTGAGCAAGACAGTAAGTTTAAGTGGTGTTTTACTACAAATATCTTGGAGTGATCATTCATCAGATATCAGACTATGAACTACACAAACTGCTTACAGATGCCTGGCAAGAACATCAATAAATGGAATGGATTCTACAGGAGAGTCATAATATATTTGTGGTTCACAACAGATTTAACCACAATAAAGTCAAGCAAAACTAAGGAAATCTGCCGTCAGAATAGCAGGCATGAAGAAAGTGAGACTGAACCTCTGAAAGCTCTAACAAACAAGCAAGAAGGTGTTATAAATCTGTTATAACACATGGAACAGTCATTTAAGTCTTATACATTTCTAAATCAAAAAGGTGGTAGGTAACAGAAGTTAAGGAGAAGCTAATGAAATAAAAGAGGACAGAGAAACAACAGGACGATGTGTCCAAAATTACACCAAAAACACAATCTAAATAGCAAAGGTATAAATCAAGAAAACTGTATTCATTAACTTAGCAAAATTTATAAACCTCTATAACGTAGATGAGAGAGCATACAAAGATGCAGTAAAAGGCAATGAAGTTTAATGATGTCAAATATTTCAAGGCACACAAGTCAGTGAAAAAGAGGGATACTGAACAAATGCTTTATTTAGGCATTTATTTCCATTTGGTAAATGGGGCAAGTGAACCAGCAAAAATGTGTCTTTAACCATGAACCTAGTCAATAGCAATACAACTAAAACGTAAATAATATGACATGAACAGCAAAGGATGGTTAATTGTTTTGTAGGCTGCATCTTTTGAGTACTATATTATAAATACAAGTGATGCATTGTATTTTATATATTTATATATATATATATATATATATATATATATATATATATATATATATATATATATATCCCCTGGAAGGGCAAGCCACCAGGTGCTGTGAATATTAGCTCTAAATCAGGCGAGTCTAACAGGTGGGCCTAAGGCCATAATCCAGCCCATTAAACATTTTATCTGGCCCTTGGTATGACCTGCAACAAATCTTTTTGAATGGATATATAAATGCTAGACAAGTTAATGTGGTCCAACAAAGCTTCCCAAGTATGATAAGTGGTTCCTGGACTGTATGGAAAGTGACCCCTTAGCAAAAAGGATGGACAGCCCTGCTCTAGATGATCAGTATTGTTGAAGTGGCATCCCGATCCCATGTGCAAAAATAGAAAAATTACACTGTAGATTCTTGAATATTTTGTCAAGCACAAGGAATAAAAAGTTGTTGAATTCTTTGCAAATTAATAAATGCCTATATAATACATTAGTGGATTTTTTGTTCTTATATTATAACTGTGTTTGTAAAATCAATCACATAGCCTACTATAGCCTACTAGTGTTTTTACCCACATAGAAGTCTAGACAAGAAACTGCTGTGGTTTCACAATTATATGGGGCATGGCATCCAATACTTCTGTTGTAATTATCAACGGTAAAGTATGGGCCACCATCAATAAATCTACAAATCTTACAGTGGCCATATTTTGACATATATTTTTCCTATTGCTGGATCTTGTACACACCTCCATCTCTAAGATGATTTTAATGTCCCTCCCCTTACTGAAAACAATTTGGGAGCAGCTCCTAATCTAATCTCTAATTCCTTTGTAAAAGAAAGATCCCACATATTTTTACAATTAAACAAATGGAAGGTTCCTCAGAACTGTAGGGAATTACCATTGCCATATTTTTATTATTTTCTGCATCCTTTAGAATTTGTTTAACCAAATTAGTACACCCAACCCCTTAAACTTGGTGAATTTCATAAGTCTCCCCTGAATGACTTCCTCCTTAATATTGTTGATTAAACTCATTGGGTAGCCTGTGTCAAAAAACAATCAAGACAAGTATTTTAACTCTTCACTCAAAAGGCTGTCTTCAGTAATCAGTCTAGAGAAGGGAACCATTTGCCCCTTTACAATACTATGCTTCTGTTTATGAGGATGATGACTATCATAATGTTAGTAAGAATTTGAAAAAGTTGGAAATATGGTTGATGTACAATGACTTTCATATTTATTTTACTTATTTCTATATCTAAATAGTTGATCTCATCAAAAAGTTTCCGTAATATAAACCTCAAAAAAGCAGTAGTCTCATTTAAATAATCCACAAATGCTAAGAACTCATCATCACTGCCAGTCCAGCAAATGAAAATATCTCAAAAATCTACATTGAACATATACCTCTTTTCACACGCTGCTAAAAACTATGTTAGCATATAAAGGTGTGCAAGTTGCACCCATTGCCACATCTGGGACATGGTGAAAATACTGACCTTCAAAATATACAAAGTTGTCATTTAATACAATCTGAAAAGTCCATGTAAAATCCTGATGTATTTGTTAGAAAAAGAAAGAGAATTAATCTCACTTAACAAGTTCAAAAAAACTCTCCAAGTCCATGTTGTAGGGGGATGACTGAAAATAAATTCACAACATCTATCATAGCAAACATTGCATCATCTTTGTAGCATGCAGGATACAGATTCTATAAAAAATGCCATGAATCTCATAAAATACAGTCACTTTTATCAAGCAAATGTTTACACTGCCTCCCTCTCTCTGTCTATATATATATATATATATATATATATATATATATATATATATATATATATACTACCAGAGATTCAGTTTTTGAACCTTTGGCAACTACAGTAGGTCTTATTAGTGGACTGAACATGTCTTTGTGAATTTTAGGGTTGCCAAAAATAGAAGGTATTTTTTTTTCACCCTAAAAAAATTCACACAACTCAGATGAAATTCATCTATGCAACAACGTATCTTGCAATAAAAAAAATCAGTCTTGGCATATGCTACATTACTTTCATTCTTGGAAACTTTTTGTCAGTACCAATGTACTCAAAAAGATCATTAGCACCATAATAACTAGCTCTCCCCTTTTGTCTGGCTTCATGACATTTTTGCTCTCAACCACTTCCTTTAAGGTAGCATGCTCCTGGATAGCCAAATTATTTTTGAAGATGTGTTTGTTACCACAAAATTCCTGATGTGATCTTCAAAATGAACTTCAAAAACTGTAATTAAAGGTTGGGGGAAGGATTAAAAATGCTCTTCCACTTAACAGGGGCACACTCCTCAACATTAGCATTCTCGGAAAAAAAAAGTTGAGTAAACGAACAAACGTACCCTTTTTCAAACAAGCTAAAATGTAATTCAGTAAGACATATATGACTCAAGTTGAAAATATTAATGTCATTACCTTCAAACAAAATCCGCAAAGCACTCCACTCTCCTAACACTTGTGTTGTCTTTCCTGAATGAATCCAAAACTGCATCACCTGATGAAGGCGACTCACTATTCTCACCAGTACTGGCTTCACACCTATGCACCTGTTGAGTAGGAATAAATTTAGTGAGCTGCTGAACAAGAATGGTCAAATCTACAGGTAGAATTCCTACAGGGTATTTGTAGGCATAGAATCCTGGGACTACAGCTAGCAGAAATTGTCAGCAGTAGAGTGTAACAGAAGAATGCTGAAGAACCTAAAATGTATGGTGTACAAAAGCTGTGGTGGATCAGTTTTCTGCATGGCACAGAAAACTGGGCAGTAAAGCAGAGCAGCTGAGCAAGATGAGATTATGCAGATAAAGTGACTGACACAGGTGTAGGGTGCATAATGTTGGCTAAAAGACAACATACGAATATAAGAGTGGAAATCAAAGTAGCCTGAATTTCAGAGATGATCCAGGAGACTAGATTAGAGTGGTTTGGTCACAAGAAAGCAGAAGACAATCGGATAAAGAAGATTTGGGAGAAATAGGAAGAAGACAAGGGGATATGAGGGTGTCCAGTCAAGAGATAGGTGGATTGTGTGAGGATCCTACAACAATCATGCATGACCATCAAAGAAGGTAGGAGACTGGCCCTGAATCAACAGAAGTAGTGACAGTTGACGTAATAACTTGACTCCATATAAAAATGGAAGAATATGAGTTAATGATGACGATTGCTATGTGTCAGTCACAAAGGAGAATGACTTTTTGGTGGATGGTAAGAAGAAAAAAGTATAGTTGAGTAGAAATAATGAGAAGAAACTTTAATATTAGATGCCAAGATTGTTAGGAAATGTGCAAAAATGAATTAAATAGGAGAAACAGACAAAAGCTAAAATCAGAAGTGGAAAGACATATAGTAGGGAAGGCACAAGGTGAAACATTAATATATTTTTTCAAGGAAGAGAATAAGGGAGCTGATTGGTTGTTTCCTAGTTAATCGACAATACAGTTGGAAATAAGAACAAGGATGGTGGCAGATCATGTACTAATTAGTGTCGACCTAAAGGAAGACATCGCATAGAGAAAGGGCACCACTCAGTTGACAGAAAGCCAACTTGAAGAAAGAGGACCGGACGAATAATCTAAGGTAGGGAATCAAACAAGTTTTGAAATAAAAGGGAAAAGAAGGTCCGAATTAGGAATACAATGGTGGACTCAAATAAAATCATTGATGGAGGGCATACAGGAAGCAGGGAAAACCAGAAGAATGGAAAATAAAGCATTAAAGGTGCTAAGGAGGACCTTGCAGAATACAGAATATCAGACACAGAAAGAAGATTCCCATATTGAGAAGAATATGGGGGGAGTGGGAAATGCAAAGCAGAACTGTGGGAGACAGGTGCAAACAGAAATGACAAGAAGGAAGTAATACTGGTGGGCTTGAAAGAAAAAGCAAGGCTAGTGCTATACTGGAGAGAAAGGGAAAGAACGTTTTAAGGGGATAAAATAATGGAAGGGAAAGTATGAGAAGCAACAGAAGAAATAAAGGAGGAAATGACTGCGTTTTACAGGAACTTACATTGATCCATAATAAAAAGGGGGAGGAGCAGGAGTATAAATGGAGAAAACTTGGAAAGAAAATACAGAGAAGGCCTGAACAGGGAAATAACCAATGAGGAAAAAGGGCCATAGACAGTATCTAGAAGGGGAAAGTGATAGATGGAGCTTGATCGATATCCAGCAGGCTCTTACTAGCTAGTATTGAAAGAATTTACAGGAAATCTACCATGGGTATTTACTAGAATTACAACCTCAGTGAGGAAGGTACAAGTGATAATCATACCCAAAGAAATATAAGGGAAGATGGAAGTGAACAAATTTAGACCTCTTTCAATTATAATTGTAGGCAAAGTTTACAAAAGAGCATCAGACACAAGTGATAGCAGCTTCTAGACTTCACAGAAAAGAATAAGGTAAGAAGGATAAAGAGAGAATTATCATATTCTGTGACATTAAATAATCTTGTCTATGTTAATGCTGACACAGTAAAAATAGCTGAAACATACATGAGGGGTTAAGGACCTGTTCTATGAGCCAAAGACAATACTTCAAGTTAATGGAGGTCAGTCAAGGAAAGCTGATATAGAGATAATAATAATAATAAATTACCTGGCGGTTGTAAGCAGGGGGGCAAGCCCCCCTGCACCCCCACAACCCCCGCTCTTTAAATATACCAACTCCAAGACTGTACTGCAATGCAGTACAGTGCGGAAAGGGAAGATTTGTCTTTAATACACATTACTACAATGTAGCGTGATCTTGCAGTTGGTATATTTAAAGAGCGGGGGTGCAGTGGGGGCTTGCCCCCTGCTTAAAACCGCCAGGTGCATTTTTTTATCACTTTCATTTTTTTTAAGTTTTTGAAGTTTTACAACTTCGAACATATGGGTTCAACCATATAGCGTTCGGAGTTGTAAAACTTCGACAACGTGCTATAGATGCGATGATAATTAATAATGAGTTGAAGGCATTTATTTGGGAGGGGAAGTTAGTAATTGATTTTCCCCATAGAACAAGGTGGTTTAAAATTACCTGATTTGGAAAGATACTTCAGAGTTGTGCAGTTAATGTTCATGTACATATCACAAGCAGTAGGTTATGAATCAAAGAGGAAAGTGATGTTGATGAAATGGGTGGCGGGGTCAAGAAATAAGGAGAGAAAAGGATTTGGAATGTATTTCCTTATGAAGAATAACAACAATCATGCAAAAATAATATTTATAAATCAGCAAAAGGTATTGTAAGAAAAAAGCCAACACATAAAAAATAAGTAAGATAGGTTAGAATTAACCGCAGAAGAATTAGCAAAGGAACTGAGGTAGTAGGAGCAAATAATTAGAGAGAAGGGCAATAGAGTATGCTAAAGGCTTCTTGTTCCTATTAACTGATGATAAATATTATCTGATCTGTTCTGTATACACAGCTGTCACTGGGACCTCATTTACTTCACAGAGCCAGCCAATACAGCAGTACCCTGCAAAAAAGTGAATCATTGGAATTACTATATTGTAAGTGTTGACAGTCAACCAAATTTCAGTCTCAGAAATTAACATTTTAAATTACCTATCCATTTCACCATTATCCCAGACTTTATAAAGACAAAGAAAAAAGTATAAACCTCAATTTCAAAATAACTGTATACTTGTGTCCCGGATCAATATAATGCATATCACAAACA
Source organism: Protopterus annectens (assembly GCF_019279795.1). Lineage (NCBI taxonomy): Eukaryota > Metazoa > Chordata > Ceratodontiformes > Protopteridae > Protopterus > Protopterus annectens. Next base: position 1,338,398,299 of record NC_056726.1, read on the forward strand.
AAATGTATATGATTTTCTCTTAGAATCACTTTATTGGTTAAAAAATATACAATTCACAATAGCAATATTTCCAATATTACATGAACAAGTATACCAACATCAACATTAAATGTATCCTTTTTATGGTATTTTCAACCAGGTATTTCTACACAGCATAACAATACCAACAGTTAATTTCAGACATAAAATAATTATTTACAATATACACAGAATGTAACTGAACTTCTTAGATGACTTTTCAAACAATATTCTTAACAGGCTTGCTATTTAAACCATCTGAATAGACTTACTGTGAAGAGAAACCAGATCAACATAGGTAGATCACTTGCCAGACTACTCTATCAGAAATACCGGGTGATCAAATTGGTGTAACTAAGGAAATTACATTTTTGAGCTATGATACCGAATCAGAATTGCCCAGACATAATAAGGCCTTGCTGAATTTAATTTTAGTGACTGCAAAAACAGCAATTAAAGTCTAAATGAACTGTTCTAGAGGTACTGAATATGGTAAAAGAGATAAAACAACTGTGAGATCTTTAGAAAAGGGTAGGAGTAAATTACATAGAAAAAATGGGAATTGTGGGAACAATGCATGTAGAATAATGAGGAGGAGTCAGGTTAAAGAGATGCAAGAAACCGAACGTGCTATGTAATATTTGACTGAAAATGACTGGATAGATTATAAGTGATGTATAATGATTGCAAATGAAAATACATCAATATGGTTTGTTTTCATTTATATAAATGTATGATTGCCTATGTTATAAGTGATAATTAAATAAATATATTTCTTGTTAAAAAAAAAAAAATATATATATATATATATATATATATATATATATATATATATATATATCATCATCTTCTTTCGGCTCTTCCCGTTAGGGGTCGCCACAGCAGATCACCCGTTTCCATTTCTTCCTGTCCTCTGCATCTTGCTCTGTCACACCAACCACCTGCATGTCCTCTCTCACCACATCCATAAACTTTACCTTAGGCCTTCCTCTTTTCCTGTTACCTGGTAGCTTCATCCTTAGCATCTTTTTCCCAATATACTCAGCATCCCTCCTCAGCACATGTCCAAACCAATGTAATCGTGCCTCTCTGGCTTTGTTTCCAAACCTTCCAACCTGGGCTGACCCTCTAATATAATTATTCCTAATCCTGTCCACCCTCATCACACCCAGTGCAAATCTTAACATCTTTTATTCTGCCACATCCAGCTCAAACCCCTGCCTTTTTGTCAATGCCACTGTCTCCACCCATATAACATAGCTGGTCTCACTACCCTCTTGTAGACCTTCCCTTTCACTCTTACAGATACTCGTCTGTCACAAATCACTCCTGACACTCTTCTCCACCCACTCCATCCTGCCTATACTCTCTTCTTCACCTCTCTTCCACACTCACCGTTACTCTGAACTATTGACCCCAAGTATTTAAACTCATCCACCTTCGCCACCTCTACTCCTTGCATCCTCACCATTCCTCTATCCTCCCTCTCATTCACACACATATATTCTGTCTTAGTCCTGCTGACCTTCATTCCTCTTCTGTCTAGAGCATATCTCCATCTCTCCAGGGTCTCCTCCACCTGTTCCCTACTATCAGTACAGATCACAATGGCATCTGCAAACATCATAGTCCATGGGGACTCCTGTCTGATCTCGTCTGTCAACCTGTCCATCACCATTGCAAATAAGAAAGGGCTCAGAGCTGATCCTTGATGTAACCCCACCTCTACCTTAAACGCATCCGTCACTCCCACCGCAGACCTCACCGCTGTCACACTACCTTCGTACATATCATGTACCACTCTTACATACTTTTCTGACACTCCTAATCCTACGGATTAAGTATATTAGAGGGTCAGCCCAGGTTGGAAGGTTTGGAGACAAAGCCAGAGAGGCGAGATTACATTGGTTTGGACTTGTGCTGAGGAGGGATACTGAGTATATTGGGAAAAAAGATGCTAAGGATGAAGCTACCAGGTAACAGGAAAAGAGGAAGGCCTAAGATAAGGTTTATGGATGTGGTGAGAGAGGACATGCAGGTGGTTGGTGTGACAGAGCAAGATGCAGAGGACAGGAATAAATTGAAACAGATGATCTGCTGTGGTGACCCCTAACGGGAACAGCCAAAAGAAGATGATGATGATGATGATGACAATGACTATAAGCTACTTAGAGTTACAATCCTTTTGTCATCATATACAATAATACTACTGATGTAAAGATTAGCTGCAAAAACATTAAAATGAGAATTAAAATGAGAATTATTATACTTCATTTATCTCTAAAACTTGTTAGCACAATACTACATATAACCCTAAAAAATGCTCCTTCCTAACAATAGACATTAAGAAAAATTATTATCACAGCTTACCTTACACGATTCCTAAGGTCTCAGACTTCAAAATGTAAGTTCTCAATCATGCAAGAGTATGGTCATTACATTCACAAGAACTCCATTGCTATGCAACTGACTAAAAAGACTAAATTCTTAAAAATCACAGAAAAAGATAATCAGTATATATATATATATATATATATATATATATATATATATATATATATATACACACAAACAAAACAATACATGATGGCAATCGGACTACAAAAGTGGAAAAATAATGGAGAAAGTAATACTGGATAAGTTATTGTCAGAACTGGATAGGCTGGGACTTGAAACCATATATCAGCATGCATATGTTACAAATAGATCTATTACCACTTGTAACATGATGTTCTATAACAATATAATAACAGCTATAAATGAAGAAATTGTGCTGTGATGTGATTTCTATATATTTAACTTCAACATTTGACAGGGTCATGCACAAAACACTGATCAATAAATTAGTACAACTAGGTATTGATGTACTGTTGATAAGATGGATAACTGCATGGCTTACAAATAGGACATAGGTTCATAGGTTGGTATTGGGCTATCAGCCCTAGGACCTATACAAGCCTAGCCACAAGAATTCCCTGGCTATTTCTTCCCACACTATTTACTTCCCTGGACCCCTGTCAAGTAAGGCGACTGACATTATCCCCGGGGTGAATTTCCTTTCTCCCAAACAATCGTCAAGGTTACATTTGAAGAGGGCCAAAGAGGCGCTCTGCTTGACATGTATGAGCAGTCTGTTCCAGAGTCTGGGGTGTCTCTGGGTCAGGAACCTATCCCTCTAGCATGTTTTGTTTATTGTGATGACAGGGTTTAAATCCCTGGAGCGTGTGGCTCTGAGGGATTGTGATTTCTTTAAGTATAGCATGTCCACCAGCTCTGGGTTTGACATGGCCTTGTATGTTAAGCAGAGATCACCTCTGAGTAGATGATATGCGACAGAGTATAGCTGGAGTTTTTTAAGGAGTTCAGCATAGGGCATCTGCTTTAGGCCTGTGATTCTTTTAGTCAGGTATTTCTGTGGCCTTTCCAGTTGTTGCAGATGTCTTGAGAGGTACATAACAAATGGGGCATTGTATTCTATAACGAGTCTAATGAGGGATGAGTACAGTGGGACAATGACCTCCTTTTTTCTGGATGAAAAGCCTTTAGTGATGAGGTGTGCCACATAGAAGGATTTCCTGACTGTTGTGGCGATGTGGTTATCGAAGGTGAGACCCACTGTCCACCTGTGACCCTAAGTCTCTTATCACACTTTCAGTGTTTAGTGTACTGCCACCTATGTGGTAATTCACGGATACATGTTTTTTCCTAAAGGGGATAACTATACATTTCTTGGCATTGAACTTGAGCCCTTGACTCTGGCACCAAGCATCTGTTTCTGTAAGGTCCTTTTGTACACTATCCACAACATTTGAGGAGTCAATAATGGCTCCCAGTTTGCAGTCATCTGCAAACTTTGTTAGCCAGAGTCCCTTAGTGTTGGCCTGTACTTCAGAGAAGTAGATGCCAAACAAGAGGGGTCCCAGGACTGAACCCTGAGGTACTCCACTTGTCACTTGTCTGGAGCTAGATTTGGAGTTGTCTACTTTTACAGTGTGGGTTCTGTCAGTAAGCCAGTTGGCAACCGATCGAGTAACGTAGGGATTAATGCCCAACTTAGTAAGTCTATCTATGATTCCAGAGGTCCAGATAGGCTGTGTGGACAGCCTTACCCTCGTCCATGGCTCTGGTGACTGATTCAAAGAAGTCAATCAGGTTCAGGAGACAAGATTGGCCCTTCACGAACCCAAACTGGGTGGGGTCCAGTGTTTGAAGGTTGCCAATGTCTTTGTTTATAAGTTCCATGATAATACATTCCATGGCCTTGCAGATGAGGCTCATCAGACTGATGGGGCGGTAGTTCCCGGGACCCAAGGTGAATACCCCCTTATGGAGTGGGATAACTGCAGCTGTGCGCCACTCAGTGGGCATGAAGCCTGAGGTGAGGCTATGATTAAACATGACACTTAGGGGATGTGCCAGTTCATTTTGTAGTTCATGTAGTACACAGCCTGAGATGTCATCTGGTCCCATGGATGCTGTATTCTTAGCTTTAGAGAGTGCCTTTTTTACCTTTATGGCCGTTATTACCAGAATTTGACAATCTTCCAGTATTGAGATGGGCCATTTAGGGGGTGAGAGGGGGGTGAAGTTGGAACTGAATTGATCTGCCAGAATACTGGCAATATCCTTGGGATCAGTATATTTAATGCCATTCTGTTGTAGCTCAGAGCTGATCTGAGCATTGCCATTTAGATTCTTCACATAGTTATAGAATGCCTTGTGGTTGTCTTTGGAATCTTTGGCAATTTTACTTTCATAACTAGCTTTGGAGCATTTATGAGGGATCTCAGCTTCTTACTGAGGCTGGTAAGGGAGTTTTTTGCATCCTGGGATTTTCTTTTCTGCAACAGTTTCTTCCTTTTGTTGTAAAGTTTGTTTATGGCAGAGGACCACCAGATTGGCTTCCTTTTTTTGGAGGAGAGCATCTTGGTTCTATTTGGGATGGCACGATTCATACATTGCAAGTATCACACAGCAACTGGACAGGTGAAATCCTTGATTACAGTCAAGGTGTTCCACAGGGCTCTGTACTAGGCCCTTACTTGTTTAGATTGTATCTTTCAGACCTTACTTTTTCATCTGAGGTGTTCTACAGTCTATATGCTAATGACCTGAAATTGTTTAAACTGATTACAAGTGTTACAGATAAGGCATGTCTGCAAAATAATTTGACTAAACTGACCATTTGGACACAGGAGAAAAATATGTTGATAAATACATCAAAAACTAAGCATATGCGATTTGGGAGACATAAACTGAAAGGTGAATATTTAATACAGCACACAGTGATTGAAACTGTAGACTCATTTAAGGACCTGGGTATATGGGTAGATTCAGCTACGAGTTTTTCTAATCATATCAACCAATTGGCTAATGATAGTCATAGAACTATAGGTTGTATAATAAGATTTATAAAGTCTGGGAAATCAAACATAATGAAGTCAGTTACATTAGACCCAAACTTGAGTATGGAATAACAGTATGGAAACCCTATAGGAAAACAAGTATGAATAAACTGGAAAGAGTACAGCGGAAATATACCAAGGGCATCCATGGATGTAAAAGTCTAAGTTATTATGAAAGACTAAAATATCTGAACTTGTACAGTGTCTCTTACAGATATCTAAGAGGAGAGATCTTATTCGGGTATATAGGGCATTTAGTGACAACTACCTCTGGGAATGTTTGGGGTTATCAAAAAGTACTAGAGAATCATCAGATAACCTATGTAGAAGGTTCTATAGGAATGAGAAGTGTACTAATTGGTTCTCTGACAGAGTAGCTGATGCATGGAACAGACTACCAAATTACTTTAAAGCAAGTACTAGTTTAGATATTTTTAAGAACAGAAAGTGTTTTGGCATATTGGCAGCTTGAAGGGCTTTAATGCCCACGCTTGAAACATTTGTATGTATGTATGTATGTATGTATGTATGTGTATGTATAAATGCAGACACAATCACAACAAAAAAATAAAACACCACTAACAAAATACTTGTTAAAAACTAACGTATAACCTACCTGCCAAGTTAACCAATAAAATAAATATATAATAAAGTGCCCTATGAACATATTGAATCAATACTATATATGATCTTTACATAAAGTAAATAACTACCTAAAATGCTCATTGTGCAGCTCCTCAACCCCAGTAATATAGGCAAAACAAAAATCAATACTATAATGTATATGACAAAACTTACTATGTATGCTACAAATCTATGTGTCAACCTATTAAGTGAGATGTACAAAAGTGGAAAATAATGGCATATATAACTTAATGGAACAGCTTCCTATCCTTCAAAAATGGCGTTAAAGAAACTGCTTCATTTAACCCATAATATTTATCTGCTTGCAGTGTAACAATCCACCTTTCCTCAGCTTTTTCAGTAGCAGTCTTAATATCACCCAACCTGTCATTACAATAGAGGACTTGTAGGGTCAAAAAAGTTAAACCATGATCTTCTCCCACCTGCATCACATGTCTAGCTAATGCACGTTTTATATTGCCTGTATTAATATAGTAAACATGAAACAACACAAACCAGTCACCAAGTGCAGCAAACCACAGCTGAATTCCAAACACTAACCAAGAAACTGCCACAACACGTTTCCTGTGAATAATGAGCTGAGAACAAAGCTTCCAGTTAAAACCAAGTTTTAATGTAGAAAACTGCCACAACACGTTTTCATTGTTAATACATTAACGTTGCTAAATATCACCACACGTGTATATGTAAAGCCTGCTTCACCTTGCTCTGGACCTGTTGGTACTGTAGTTTGCATTAGTCCAGTCCCTGTTCTATCTATCTGTTCAGTTTATATTTAAACATGAAATGAATTGGTATTTATCAGTATTATATTTTCTATTTGGTTTTAAATTCTTTTACTATGAAAGGGATGATTTATCATTGTATTTAACTGTATGACAGCATGATCTTTAAATGTTAATTGATTTGTTGATTCAATTGATTAATTGAAAGGTTACAAAAAGGGAGGTGTATGCTAAAAAGATTTTTTTCATTTGATGAAGTTTGAGTGCTACTCTTACAAAAACGAGTGGTGATATTTAGCAACGTTAATGTATTAACAGTGAACTTGGTTTTAACTGGAAGCTTCGTTCCCAGCTCATTATTCACAGGAAACGTGTCGTGGCAGTTTCTTGGTTTGTGTTTGGAATTCAGCTGTGGTTTGCTGCACTTGGTGACTGGTTTGTGTTGTTTTTTGTTGCCTTTATACCAGCCGTACTCCTTTTTTGTTGTTAATATAGTAAACATGCTCTCTTATTCTATCCCTAAAAGCACTATTGGTCTTACCAACATAAAATTTAGGACAATTGGCAAATTTCACTAAATAATCAACATTCTGAGTGGAACAACCATCATAATGATAAAATGTGTATCTCCTACCCATCGTGGGTATAGGTTCATAGGTTCATAGGTTGGTACTAGGCTATCAGCCCTAGGGCCTATACAAGCCTAGCCATAACAATTCCCTGGCTATTTCTTCCCACACTATTTAGTTCCCTGGACCCCTGTCTAGCAGGGTGACTGACGTGATCCCCAGGGAGAAGTTCCTTTCTCCCATCCAATTGTCAAGGTTCCTTTTGAAGAGGGCCAAAGAGGCACTCTGCTTGACATGCATGGGCAATCTATTTTAGAGTCTGGGGAGTCTCTGGGTCAGGAACCTATCCCCCCAGCATGTTTTGTTTATTGTGATGACGACAAGGTTTAGATCCCTGTAGCATGTCCAACAGCTCTGGGTTTGACATGTCCTTGTATGTTAAGCAGAGATCACCTCTGAGTAGATGATATGCGACAGAGTATAGCTGGAGTTTTTTAAGGCAGTCAGCGTAGGGCATCTGCTTTAGGCCTGCAATTCTTTTAGTATATAAGCACATTATCATTCAAAATAAATCAACAGAATTTATAATGCATACAACTAAATGTACCTGCTCTTGCAGATGGAGCAATAGTCGAAAATGTACCTGTCTTATTACATATACACATTTTCACTGACTTCACATTCTTATAGGTAACTTTGGATTGAGTTCCAACAGGTCTGCCAATGTTCTCATCAGGTTTTGAAATACAGCAGTTATTCCGTATGATATCCAATATACGTTTATTGTCAGAGGTGAGAGGTAAACAAATTCTACATGCTTTAAGCTTAGACATATTCAAATTATTAGAATGTACATCATCCCTTCTAGAAAAATATGGTCTTCCCTTATTCATCCTCTTGGTCCTAACTACCATAAGATTAGTATCACATTCAGATTCAGTATATCCTCTCTCAATGAATTTCCTCTTTAAAAGTCCCGCTTGGACTGACAAGGTAACATCATTACTGGTTAACCTTGTTAGACAGAAAGCATGTCCTCTCAATACATTTCTAAACACATAAGTAGGATGCATACTGCTCCTCTCTAAGAAACTATTCTTCCTACAATTTTTCTTGAAAATCTGTGTCTCTAAAGTCTCATTAATCTGTTTTAACTTAACATCCAAAAAGTCAATGACTTCTCTTAATGTATGCAGTGTAAATTTCAAGAAAGACGTAGTACTCTCCAAATATTCAATACACTCTTGCAACTCTATTAGAGATCCCCACCATAGAATAAAAATATTATCCATGAATCTTTTGTCTTTTGTTAACACTGCACCCTTCTCAAGAGGGGGCTGACCCCCACTCTCCTGCTAATTATATATATCAACTCCGAGATCGCACTACAGTGGGGAAAGGGCATATTTCCTTACCCCTGCCATACCGATAAGTCCATACTACATTCCGTTTTGTTTATGTTGGCCAGCTATGATCATTCTATGATATTATTTATGATCATTTGGCCTTTCAATGAAATGAACTTTTGATGCCATGTTTACGATGAATGGCCATTCAAGGAACATGCTGCTTGAGCAGTAACCATAGACCTGTCAGATTCTGACAGTTGTACCTTATGTAGTATGTGCAAACAATGCTCAGCTCATGTGCATTGCCTGTGCTATCTGAGGTGAACTGAATATGGCAGCTCAGCTCTTTGCTATATAATAAGCAGTTCTCATGAGTTGTGCATGGGTATCGACAATGCATTTCATGACTCTCCATGTGCACTAAGATCACAAAAGTTAAATGATTTGGAAGGTCTAGATTGGCATGTGTGAGGTGTATTTATCTATGTTTTGACCAAATTAATGGCTGGAAATGGGGTATAGAAAAGAGACAAAGAGGGGAAACAAGCAAAGGGTAGAAGAGAAGGTGACTAACTAAGAAATGAGTGGAGTGAAGGTGGCAAAGGTGGGGTATTTTTTATGTATTTATATATTTTTATTTTATAGGTTCATAGGTTCATAGGTAGGTACTAGGCTATTGGCCCTATGGCCTATATAACCTAGCCAAAAAGGTACCCTGGCTTTCGCCACCCAAGAAAATTATTTTCCTGTGCCCCTGTTGAGCAGAGTCACAGAGGTGATCCCCGGGGTGAATTTCCTATTTCCCATCCAATCATCAAGATTTTTCTTGAAGAGTGCTAACGAGGAGCTTTGTTTGATATAGATAGGTAGTTTTTTCCAGAGTATGGGATGTCTCTGGGACAGGAATCTACCCTTCTGGCATGTTCTGTTTATTGTGGTGACAAGGTTTAGGTCCCTAGAGCATGTAGCTCGGAGGGATTGGGATTTCTTTAAGTGGAGCATGTCCATCAGCTCTGGGTTTGACAGCTTTGTATGTTAGGCAGAGATCGCCTCTGAGTAGGCGATATGTGACAGAGTAAAGCTGGAGTTTTTTGAGACAGTCTGCATAGGGCATCTGTTTGAGGCCAGTAATCCTCTTTGTGAGGTATTTCTGCAGCCTTTCCAGTTGTTGTAGATGTCTTGTGAGGTACATACCAAAAGGGGCATTGTATCGACAATGGGTCTGGCTAGGCTTATATAGGCCATAGGCCCAATAGCCTAGTACCTACCTATGAACCTATGAACCTATAAAATAAAAATATATACTCTATAATCGGTCTAATGAGTGACGAGTAGAGGGGAACAATGACCTCTTTTTTCCTGGATGAGAAACCTTTTGTGATGAGGTGTGCCATGTAGAAGGATTTCCTAACTACTGTGGCGATGTGATTATCAAAGAAGAGACTACTGTCCACCTGTGTCCCAAGGTCTCTTATCACACTTTCAGTGTTAAGTAGACTACCAGCTATGTGGTAGCTCAATGGTACAGAGTTTTTACCAAAGGGGATGACAATGTACTTTTTGGCATTGAGCTTGAGGCCATGGCTTTGACACCAGGCATCTGTCTCAGTAAGGCCCTTTTGTAGGATGTCCACATAGTTAGGAGTTTCGATTATGGTTCCTAGTTTGCAGTCATCTGCGAACTTCATTAGCCAAAGACCTTCTGTGTTAGCTTGTACTTCAGAAAAGTAGATACTAAACAGGAGAGGACCCAGGACTGAACCTTGTGGTACTCCACTTTTTACTGGTCTGAAGTCAGATTTGGAGTCTGTTACTTTCACAGTGTGGGTTCTGTCAGTGAGCCAGTTGGCAACACATCTTGTGACATAGGGATTTATACCTAGTTTAGTGAGTTTATCTATAAGTCCAGAGTGGGGGATGGTGTCAAAAGCCTTGGCGAGATCTAGATGATGATGATTTTATTTTATTAATATTGCAGGGAGGATTAAACAATCAACAGGGTGGTCATGAACACAAAAGGGAGGAGAACAGCAGGATGGGACCTCTGCAGCTGTAGTCTCTACTACATGTGACCCAGTCGGAGATTACTTACTACCACTGGGTTCTTTCACAGATGGTGGAGACAGTACTGGAATGGGGCACAACACAACAAATCACCACTGGAGGTTCTCCATCTGGCTGACTCAGACAACCAACCTCCTGTTAATAATCTCCCCACAATGTCTGCCAGCTGCCAATGGATGACAAATATGTCACCTCCACTGACAATGCTAGTAGCAGGTACAACTGTCCAAGCACCTACTGCAGGGCTACCTGAATTAGGTGGTGCAGGTAGGGCAGGAGGTGTGGAGGTGTCTGTAGCAAGTTGGGACTCAAATGTGCTGGATGCTTCCGCTGGTGTTGCTGTTGGTGGTGGTGGTGCTGCTGCCACCTCTGAGGAGCCAACATGTCTTCCAAGAGATATGGGTGCAGATTGTTTTTCTGTTGCATATAATAGTAAAATAAATGGAGAGAAACAAAACAATAAATAAAAAATGCATGCAATAGAAATGATAGCAACAGAGTGGAGGAGAAAGAAGTACAAATATAATGAAAAATTGAAGGTGACATACATTGTGACTATGATACACTTAAACATGATATTCTTGAAGGATCAAAAACACATCTCAGTTTACAAGGCTGTTAACCAATACAACTGAGGGAGGACCTCAACCAGCAGCCATCATCACCTGCAACATTGTGATAAATAGAGGATTTACATGATGAGCAGATGTTTTAGTTTGAGATGCAGTAATGACATCTGAGACAAATGTACATATACAAAGAAACCGTGCTGCTCAGACATAATGTTTCACTCACATGTCATAAGCAAAGAAAGCAAGTATACAGACAAAGATGACTACCTACTCAAAAATGTTGATCATATATATTTTCTCTGTCTAATGCTAGGTTAGTATAATGAGACAGAAAAGTAAACTGAAATATTTTATAATAGCACAATGGGGGGGGGGGGGGTTTGAGCCTACAGGGACCTTCACAGTGTGGGAGAACAGACTTAAAATCCTGACACACAAAAGTACATGAAAATATGTCTGCACAAACACAGTAATAACATTCAACAGTCATATTGCTACCTTTGGCTTATGGCAGTTATCACAGAACTGGCAGTAATGTCTGAAAGGTATACTGTTTGGGAATGAATCTGTATTATCATAAATATTAAATGCTGTACAGTATGAAGCACATATATATATACACATGCAAGCATACTCTAAGGTGCTCTCATCTCATCCTATGCTGTTGTACATTCATTTAAATGGCTTTAGAGGTTATAGAGATAAAAGGAGCACCGCATAACATTTGTGGATGTCATTTAGTGGCCGGTTATATGTGTAGCTAAGACGTATTATGCTTACAATATGGAGGTAGTGACTGCTGTTTAACTTCATCCTCACATTGGCATAGAAGATTAGGATTGTAGAACTTCATGTCACTGTAATGGTGACACCACTGTTCCCCATGCATGGGATGCCAGTGGCACAGGTGACATCCTGGGGTAAACTATTCCAGGCATAAACTTATACTGAGGCCCTTTATAGCCCTCCTGCAGAAGCCTGTGGCTATAATCCTTATAGATAAGGTCCAGAAATATTTTGGACTCTTCCTCACATCACCTCTGCACTCTAAAAGTAGCAGTACTCTCTCAATCTCCAGTCATGGTGTCTTGCCTTGAAGAATCTCGGTGAAAATGGTAGAACATTTTCACTCATATCAAATCTCAGGTATACCATCTACCATGCACTGACAGGTATCAACAGACATGGGTAGTGGGCTACAATAGTATAAGTTCTGTATTATTATAGTTCACAATAGCACTTTGAAGTGGGAAACATGGCAGTCCTGTATCCCTCTGTATATTGGTAATAAATCAGGCACTATGGTGACTTCATTTAAAGATAATTATACCTGGAATGGCAAATCTTCCCTGTAGTCATGTAGGGGATCATGTATGCACTGTACTCTACTGCCCACAGGGACCCAGGTTTGTGCACTGAATTAAGTACAATTAGGTCATTACAATCCAGTGACCAAAAACTCCTGTCTGTCCTCAAACCTATCAAATCTGCTTGGTGTTGTCTGCACTCGTGCCATGTTGCTATGACCTGGAACTCCTTACCTGTATCTATCGAGTCAATGCCCTCCCTCCCATCCTTGAAAACTATTTTGAAAGGCTTCCTAGCCAAAAGCTGGCTCTGTTCTCGTTGAACACCAGGATAAATTACAGCCCAAAATGTGAACAAGCACCTATTCATACATTACACCTCCTTGCTCTCCTTTCTTTACTCACTTCCTTACTTCTATCAATTTCTTTTTGCTGGCTTTCTCTCTAAATATACCATAAACCTGCTTTTCTCTTACTTCATATTGCAATTCCTATTTGTATTATACTAACTTACCTTTAATTTCTCTATAAACTGGCTAAAATTTCTCTAAATATTAAACCATTGTTGTATAAGTTGTATCCATTCTTAACCAATGTTTTCATATTATGTCTAATTTGGTAATATTATTTTAACTGTAGCTATTTTTGCATTATTTTTAAATATTGTAAAATTATTGTTCTTAAATGTTTTGTAATACGTTGGAGCTTTTCTTCCTGGGCGTCCACTGAAAATGGACTCCTTCCCAGTTAAACTTTCCTAGTAACCATATGTCAATAAATAAATAAAATAAATTAAGCACAAAGCTTAGCAGGTTTTCTCTTCATGCAAACTGAGTGATTCAGAAACAAGAATGAGTTGAGCCCTAAGTAGCATAATTATCATGTCCTGCCAGGTTGATCTATGCAATGTATTCATGGGTGTAGACAGATGGAACCATGGTACTACCGAATAACTCATAGGGCAGCAAATTCTGAACCTGCCACAACTGAACCTGTCATGTATGCCTGCTTTTAACTGTTAATGCAGGTGTTAACCATAATATAAAATAAGTTGGACAAAACTTTTAAATAGTTTTCAAAGTTATATTGTGTGGTATTGTAAGTGCAAGGCACACCTAGCATTATTTAGCAATTCCCTAACCTTGAGCCAAGTTCAAATATGCAGCAAAGTGCTGCATTGTTGCTCAACAGTTACACATTTATGAATCACTCCACCAACTTGTTTTGCCTCATTAGCATAGCTGGAGATGCACATTTTAATGATGTCACTCATTACCATGTCATTTTATGGCCATTGGCATATACCATACCCAACGTTTCTGCTTGGCTTGACCACATCATGGAGCTTGTTTTTCTGAATCATGCACACCCTGCTTATGGCCCCCTCATCATGCAATTTCACTTACTAAAATGTGGCAAAGTTTTCTAAATTTGGCTTTTAGAGTTTTTAGTGAAATAATTGAGGTGTATAGCTGCATAACACTTTGTGCAACAGTTGGTACAATCTTTTTTTTTAAACACTTTTATTGAATCATCACTTGTGACATAGGCAAATTTGCATTTATACAAAAGTAATCAAACTGTATTATCTAATTAACATTAACAAACATTATACTTCACATATATTGCTGTATATCATATAACCTAAGCAACATTACATACATTATTCAATTCTTGCCCCCCTTTTTTTAGACAAGAAACATCTTTATTACACCATCACTTACTACATAAGCAATCATACATTTATATAAATGGAAACAAACCACAACAACACAATCCTAGTTGCAAGCATTTTACATCACACACCATACTGGCACACTCCCAGTTGCAAGCATTATACACCACTTATAATCTACCCATCATTTCAGTCAAACATTACATATCTTATTTAAGTTCTGCCTTCTTTTAAATCTAATTTTTCCTCTGAATGTATTGTTCCCACAATTCCCATTTTCCTTTGTAGTAAGAAATTTGTGAGTCACCAAAAATTGTCTTTCAGAAAGTTATTTGTGTGACTCACACACTCACTGAAAGTTCCTTCCTTTCGCAGATCAACATGATTCCAACTTTAAAATGGTTAACTGGGTTTTGTTTTGGTTTATATTAAGTGAGCTCATTGTAAACAGATTTGTAATCAGTTTAGTTGTTTTTTTTTTCTTCTGTATCAGTAGCAGTTACAGATAAAGTGTGGGAGATGGGGAAGGAAATGTTCTGTATTTTTAATTTTATGTGTAGGTACTTAGTCAAACACTTACTTTTAAATTGCATTATTTTGTTCAACATTTTCTAAAAGTGTTTTTGCTATTAATTATTAAGGGTATTATTCTCATAAAACTTTAAAGGAATTCAACAATTTATCTAATTTTTACATGACGACTTCATCTGATTTGTAATAGTGAGATCCATATCACTTGCAAAAGGGAAGCAGCCATAATAAATGAACATTTGATGAGCTTAAATAAGAAATTGGATACAATGAGTGTAGTGCCAAGCAATAAATAAACACATACTCTAGAATAATTAGCTTTAAGACAATTAATGAATCCCTTTCAATACCTTTATTCAGATCAATAACAATTTACTTTTTTCTTATGAATACTCGTAAATCATGGCCCAGGACAAAGACTTTTTCTCATTTTAAGCTGAATGTTATGCACTGTCATAAATGTATAAGTCAGCTAAGGTACTTTACAGTTCATTCAGAGAGTTATCTATCAGCCTGTCCAAAATGAGTAGTAGTAGATCCAGAAAGATATTTATTTCAGAGTGAGTATGTAATTATTGAATGATTTGCAAGTGACTAAAATTAGGCAACACCTGAAAAATTTAAAATGCAGACTTGGATAGTTCTGTTTCTTTTGATATCAAATGGGTAGCTTTTAAGGCTATACTATGGGTCATTTAATAATTAAACCCAGTCATTCTAAGAAAATATTTTGAGTTTGAGCAAGTAAAGGAATATACAGATACATTAAGCAATTAATTTTTTTTGAAATCACAACAGAAAAATAAATAAGCAGAATTCAACAAGGAATTGTTTTGGTAAAAAAAGCATTATAATGTTTGGATGCAACATACATAGAAGAGATACATAGTCTTTCAAGAGGCTTACTGGTGATATCAAGTTTTAAAAGTGTTTATTAAATCATTAATTTGGTTAAATGAGAATATAAGTAATTTAGTATTTATAATTATTGTTAATACTGATCAAGTATTTGATTGAGCATATTATATATTTCTGTTTTTAAGTTTTTGGAGAAGTTTGTAGTGTGGCAGTTTTAAAAAGGCATCCTACATAATATAAGTAAATTATTTATCAAAAATCTTTCATGAGAAGCTAATTACTATGTCCTCTGATAACTATTTTTAAAGGAAAAAAAAGTGTTATCAGGAATAAGATAGTAGAAAATTAAGAGCACAGGTTCATCAGCATTATGCTTCTATATATTACACATGTCATTTTCTCCTCTTCGCCAAAATAGGCTGTTACACCAATTCTCCAATCCATAGTATATCAGAAAGATAAAAGCAGACTACTATATTCATTTTACACTGACTTTACCTTAGAATGGCTATATCAAAGAGTAACAGGTATTATATTTGCAAGATAAAGTGTAGTACTGTTTTTATAATATACTGTATGCTGATGAACGAGGTGTGTATTAAACAGAATTAATTAAGAGATTTAGCTAGCTATATACTGAAGAAATGATACTCCAAAAAAACAATTTTCCTATTTATGATTGTTTAAATGTATTTCATATGTCCTTAAGCACAGAAACTTTAACTGAATTCTAGACAGTATTTTATCTGATAATAGATATATATTTTGCACCTATCTCTACCTTGTAATCTTTTGTACTCAAGTGCACAAGTGACAGAATTGTGGGTACCTGTGGGAGATAGAGGTAGATGCCTGCCAAGTATGTGATGCCATAACAAAAAAGAAAACCACCCTTGATGATTAAATTTAAACTTGTGCTTATTTTATTACATTTTAATAGCAGTAAGGTTCCCCAATCCATGTGTCATATTCTACACTACAAACACTGCTAGATGCCCCATCACAATATTTTCCGTAAAGAAAATAAAACAAATATTTATCAATGCCATATGGATCTGAAGTGCAGCAATACTGATTAAATATGTGTGGTCAATAAAATGAGAAAGTGGGGCAATTAGCAAGTGAATATTAACACAGTAATGCTATATTTCACAAAGTTTAAAAGTGGAACAAATTTATATATTTTGATCTAGGTTTTTACATTTCTGCTTATATGTACTATTCATTTGGATGCTTCATAAATATAGCCACTGAGTAATACGTCTTATTAGACACATATTTACCACTGTTGCTGTGGTTCAGCTCCGATGGAAGCCAGCCTTCCAGAATGGATAAACATTTTTTAAGCATTTATTTCTCTATGCAAAGTGGAGACATACTGAGGGCTATTTAGTTTTTTTGAAGCATTATCAATATTTTCCATCCCAAATGCATGTATTTGTTTTTTCTGTGAGTTGCACTAATCATCAGTTTCCAGTAGGACACCTATCCAACTAAGAACTCATAAAAAATCATGCCCACATCTTTTAATAAAGCATTTATTTTTTTTATTAAGTGAAATCTAGATAACTTTGAATCTATACTGAAAAGTGTAAGCAAGAAAGAGACATACATTTCTTACATTTTATATTACTGACTTTCCATTATTTCACTGCCAGTAAAAACTGTGTATGAGGTGCTCTGCTATCATCACACAAATATTTCATCTTGAAAAACTAAAGCAGCATTTTATTATAGGATCATACAGGACCATAGGAAGTTACTAGGCTAATGGTCCTGGGGGCCCTTATAAGCCTAGCCAAGAGTTTATCCCCAAAAAAGAAACCTCAGTCAGTAGCTGTCACCCCTGTCAATGAGGGACACAGGTGGAACCCCTGTGACAAATTTGTGGTTTCCCATCCACTCATCAAGGTTGCGCTTGAAGAGGGTCAGCGAGGTACTCTGTTTGACATGTATGAGAAGTCTATTCCAGAGAGGGGCAGCTGCTGGGTGACAAACCTGTCGCTAAAGCCGGTTTTGTTGATGTCGTATATTAGATTTAGGCCTTTCGAGTGGGTAATGCACAAGGAATTAGACTTATGGATATGGAGCATCTCTAGTAGGGCAGGATCTGATATTGCCTTGTAGGTGAGACACAGATGACCTCTGAGAAATCTGTACGATACCAAGTAGAGTGATAGTGATTTGAGCCTGTCCGCATAGGACAGGTGTTGGAGGCCATGGATTCACTTTGTGAGGTATTTATGTTGCCTTTCCAGTTGGTGCAGGTGTTTGGAAAGGTACATACCAAATGGGGTGTTATTTGCTCATGCTTTTCTTGGAAAATATATATTCAAATTCAAATTTGTATTCATTGATGAGATTAAGCCTAGGCACAACATGATAAATTAGGCTAAAACTCCAAAATAATACCATAACATAACATTATGCCTACATAACCAAAAAAAGATTTGTAGCTTTCTTAGGTATCTGTTACTACCTTAAGATCATACTGTGCTTTATATTTTGTAATAGTCCTCTTATAGGTTCATAGGTTATACTTAGCTTAACGACCACTATGGCCCTTAAAAGCCTAGCCATGCACCCTAAGCCATTTGGGCCCCAAGTATCATATGGTGGCATGTTAGTAGGCAAGTAGTTAAGTATTTGTAGGGGGGTTGTGAGCCAGGATAATACTTTTCTTATGACAACCTTTGTCCATAAGGGACATGGGGGCCGGACTATGTGTAAATTTATGGTTTCCCATCCAGTCATCAAGGTTTTGTTTGAATACAGTCGAGTATGAACTCTATTTTACATGGATGGGGAGCCTATTCCACAGTGGAGGTAGCCTTTTGTACAGATATCAGTCTCTAGGGCATGTTCTGCTTATGTCACAAGTGAAGTTCAGATCCCTGGATCAAGTGTTTTTTTGTGCTGTTTGTTTTGCACATGTTCAACAGATCCATCAGGGCTGGGTCTGAAGAAGCCCTTTAAGACAGGCAAAGATCCCCGCTCATCAACCTGTAGGAGAGTGAATACAGAGACAGAGCCTTTAAGTGGTCACTTTAAGACAGTGCAGGGTATTCATGCCCTGAATTCTCCTAGTGATAAACCTTTGTGGGCATTACATCTGTTGCAAGTGTCTGGTTAGATACATCCCAAAGGTGCTTTGTATTCAATGATAGGTCTGTTAATGGCCGAGTAGAGTGGTACTATAACTTCCTTGGACCAGGATACCATACCTTTACCTATAAGTTGCACAACATAGAATAAATTTCTCATTTTCTTAGCTACATGTTGGTCAAAACCAGATTGCTGTCAACATATGTTCTCATATCCCTTACTTCTGGGTAAACTTTTACAAGCATTTTATTGATGCTGTAATTAACTTGCACTGACAGTTTCAAAAGGGCATTATTTGGCATTGAGATTTAGACCATGGTTTTGGCAACTGTCATTTGTCTGTCTTAAATCCACTTGCAAGTTGTTTGTGTCTTGGAGGGAATCTATAATAGCTCCCAATTTACAGTCAACTGCAAACTTGGTGAACCAGAGGCCTTTAATGCTGGCCTTGACTTCCTGGAAGTAGATGTTAAACAGAAGTGGCCCCAGCATAGAGCCCTGGGGTACTCCACCGGTGACCAGTCTCTTAGTGGAGGTGGTCTTGTGTCTTGTTTGTGAGCTAGCCAGCAATCCATCAAGTTATGTAAAGGTTTACTTCTAGCTCAGAGAGCTTGCCAACAGTGCCTGACTGAGGTATTGTACCAAATGCCTTAGCCACTTCAAGATACATAGTATGCAGCGGTTTGCCATCATCCATTGCCTTGGTCAACCTCTCAAAGAAGTCTAGTAAGTTAAATAAGCATGATCTTCCCTTAAAAAAGCCAAATTGGGATGGGTCCAGTGTTTGTAGGTTGCCAATGACCTTGTTTATCATTTCCATGATAACTATTAAGTTGCTTGCTGGCATTTTTCATTGTGATCTTAAGGTAGGGGGTGTGGAAATTTCTTTGAACTTTTCATTATGTTCCTTCTTTTGTTATACAATGTTTAATATGCAAGTTCCACCAGAGAAGCGTATTCCTGAATTTACTAATATATTTAAGATAGTTAGGTACAGACTTTTCAATACAGTTGTTTAAATGCCTGACAGAGAAGGTAGCTGATTTGTGGTCAGATTTAACCAGGGATGTGGAGATGCATGGTAGGGTACATATGGGGGCTAGGTTGGCAAGTACTGGATCAAATAGAATAGAACACGGATTGTATTGATTTTTAGAGTTGTAAAAATGACAGTCAATGCTTGGATGATTGAAGTTTCCTAACAAGAAAGCATTTGTTTTGATATTTAACCTTTCAATGTTTTTTAAGATAATTTAACATTCTGTGCGGGGCATTGAAGGGGGATCTTTAGCTAGCAATGAAGTAAATGGATTTGTTAAGGGTGATCTGAATTTCCAAATTCTCCATATAAGGGGTGTGGGTAGTTAGATGTGAGGCGATGGTGTTTATGACAAATGTAGATACTTCCCTACAGTTACCCAAGTACCTGAAGGCATGATGGGCACTAAACCCTGATATAACAGAAGTACTGTAGTTGCAATTAAACCATGTCTTAGTCACTACACAAATATGAAATGGGTTCATGTTGTAGGAGGGCCTCAAATTCTGCCTTTAGACACCTAGCATTGAGTAATGCATTCATGATGTTGCCCATATATGGGTTTGCATTTGCTATGTAGGAATGCCGAACAGGGAGATTGTGCCTACAAAGGCACAAAAGGGGTAGTAAAGGCTTTAGCCAGTTTGTAGATGTCGTGAAATGGGAGATGTAAGCAATCCCTGTTAAAATTTGAAGTCTTTACTCATCCCAGGCCAAACGATACTAGACCCCCTTGGAATGACACCAACTGCTTAGACAGTTGTTAAAGCCAAGTGTGGATCTTACCACAGCTACACTCAGCTAGAAATCAATGACCCTTTGCTCCTCCTCTTACCAGAAGAAAAACAGTAGCCCTAATCCCAACTTTTTCCTTTGAAGAAAGTGTCATGCTCTTTGGTGAATAGTAGTCTCATCCCAAATGTTCTGTGAATCTGTCGGCTTATT
This sequence comes from Protopterus annectens, assembly GCF_019279795.1. NCBI lineage: Eukaryota > Metazoa > Chordata > Ceratodontiformes > Protopteridae > Protopterus > Protopterus annectens. The sequence continues at coordinate 1,338,419,106 of NC_056726.1, forward strand.
GTAGTCATCTCCTCAGAGAGTCCCATGATAGCACATGCAGAAGCACAGTGCAAGAGAGCGAAGCTACACAATAGCACAAAACCAGACCAGTCTGGGAAGTCCCATACATACTGCCAAGCAGGGACAATCAAGAATCAATGCCTCCATGTTCCTTCTATCAGAAAGAGTAGTAGTCTTACCCAGATGTTTGTGATTTCAAAAGTAGGATGGAAGAAAATAGATTAACACTCTAGTTATTCCACTAAACAGTGGGAAGATATGAAAGAGAGGGTAACTGAAGTTTTAATAGCATAAAGGGAGGGACTTCCAAGTTTGACCTTCTAGTATGAGCAGACAACATGCAAATGAGAGGAGTTTCTATGTATAAAAGGGCAGGTCACTCAATAACTATTACTTTAGTAGCATGCCAGAGAAAGGACAGGTGGTGGGACATTAATAGCAATATTTGTTAACTTATACCAAACAATTACTATTGCACTCAAGAAAAAAAAATAAAATTAAAAACATATATATAAAGAAAAACAAACTGCAGATAAAACAAGTTACAATAAATAAGAGCAAAAGAACTGAAACAATGCAAAACTGTAAACCATAAATATACAGTTCCAAAGCAGTCTCAGAGCAGATGCAGGTAAGGCACAGCACCAAATGATAGTGTCTATATCTGACAAATAAGCAATTGATGCAGTCAGAAGATTTATATGGGCCATGAAATGTCCAGTAATCTTATGCCTTCAGTTAAATGGAACTGGAACTTTCTGTACCAAACTACAAGATATAGCAAAATTGCTAGCCAATAAATTTTGCTCCAATTTCAATTCACACCCCATCATCCCCAGTTCCCCCCAAGAGAATAACCTCTGCAATTTCTTCCCCCAAGGTCACTAAATAACAGCCTTCACTGCATTCTCTAGAGCTAAAACACTACACCAATGGTTCCTGATAATATCCCAGGATGACTCATTAATAGCTTGAAACATGATCTGTTAAGCACACTAGGATCTCTGTTCAACCACAGCCTCCAGGCAGGCCTCATCCCTACAGAATGGAGGGTTACAACAGTCATCCCTCTACACAAAGGCAGACCATCAACAGAGCCAGGGAACCACAGACCCATAAGTTTGATGAGTCATATATGTAAGGCATGGAAAGAATTATTGTAGACCTGGTAAACAAAGACATAGGAAATCTTCAAACACTGGACCCATCCAAGTTCAGTTTCATCAAGGACAGATCATGCCTACTAAACTTGGTAGACTTCTTTGAGAAGGTCACTAAAGCCATGTGCAAGGGCAAAATGGTCCATACTGTCTACTGTGACCTGGCAAAAGCATTTGACATAACACCTCACTTTGACATAACAGCTCACAAGTTTAGGCATAAATTCCTATATCACCCAATGGATAGTGAAATGGCTCACAGATAGGAGACATGAAGGTAGGGTGGGGAAACCCACCTCCATCAGTAAGTCTCTTACTAGTGGAGTACTACAGGCTTGGTACTGGGACTTCTTTTGTTTGGCATTTATTTCTCTGAAGTCACAGCAAATGTAGATGGCCTTTGGCTGACCAGATTTCCTGATGACTACAAGATAGATGTGATCATTGAATCTCCCATAGATGTAGATATCTTCCAGAAGGGTCTGACACAGATAAATAACTGTGCCAGAAGAGTGGCCTAAAACTCAATGCAAAAAAATGCAAAATTACACTATTTGGGAAAACAACCACCTCTGCAAATTACAACATTCATAACACTCCCTTAAGAGTAGACCCAGTGGTAAGGGACTTAGGAACTCAGATTGACAGTAACCTGTGTCCATGGGAATGAGAAAATCCCTCTATGTATTGCAATTTATAAGCAAGGGCATGGCATCCAGATTTAAGGAGACCATAGTCCTCTTATACTCAGCCTTCATTACACCAGTAATCAAGAACAATGCACCCTTCAGCATGTATCTGACCAGGCATTTGCAACACCTGGCAACAGCCATAGAGATTCCTCACTAAAAGAATACAGGGTGTAAATAATATGTCCTATGTGGACTGCCTCAAAGCCCTATCCCTGTACTCGGCCTCCTACAGACTACTAAGGGGTGATCCATGCTCAGTCTACAAGACATTCTCCAGTCCAGCACTGATGGATCTGCTACACATTTCCAAAACAAACAGCACTAGAATTACCTGATTTAAGATCTAAACCTCATTTGTGGCATAAGCAAAACATGTTGTAGTATTTAGAAATAATCAGGGTAAGAGCACAAGTCAGGTAGTACTATCTGGGGAAATGTGATTATAAGACTGCCCTGTACATAGAGGATGCTCTGTTAACAATGACATATCCTGACACATATAAGACAGATCTGTACATAGAGGATGCTCTGTTAACAGTGACATATCCTGACACATATTTGCCTAATGATTAAACATGTTCCTAATTTGTCTGGGTACTAAGTAATCCTAACAAAATGAAGGTATAATGTATAATAGCACTAACCTCCATCCTTTAAAATATATTTAAAACTGACTTTGTTTCCCATTGCTGTACTTTTACATAAATACAGCTAAAGAGATGTATGACACTGTAATTTATTCATGTCTTTTCAGACTTGTTTACAGTACGTTTACATAATTGCAGTTATACTGTCATGTAACTTACTTTGCATACTGTTTGTATGTTTGACTATATGTCACTGTTAGAAATAATGTTCTTCTCTGTTTCTTTCAAGAGCCTTCAACAATGGCCTATGAAATCAGCATGGTGTCTATTAGTGGAACAATTTTAGCATTGACTGTAGTTGTGGTGGTTATAATGCAGCTCAGAAAGTAAGTATATACAGCTGAAAAATTATAATAAATGTGTATTAATGTATAAATGCAAGGTGAGAGGGTAGATTTACTTAAGCTTTACAGTATACATACCATTAGGTTATCATTTGGAATATTTATGTTTACACCATACTTTAAATCTAAAAGTTTTCGTATGCTGGCTTACCCAGAAACAACATAACCTGGCACATATAGGAAGCTTGCTCCTTTGTATGTATTTAGAAGTTAGTACATTGCTGAAATTTCTGAATTATTGTGCAACCATACTCAGATGTGTATTTATTGTAATACATTTGTTAAGTGGATTACTGAATAGTTTCAGTGGTGCAAGAGGTAACACACTTGCCTTTAGGGTGGAAGGCTGTGGGTTTTATTCCCATACCTCATAGATTGATTGCTAATACTGCAGTGCAAAATAAGGAGGGTGCTGCATTCCTGAGTGCTTTCTGTGAATATGATGTTAAACCAAGGTCCCATCTGCTTGAGTTGATGGTAGTTCAGGTGGTAGATGTAAAAGATCCCAGAGCACCTATCAAAAAGAGTACAGTCCTTTATTGGGGTGATCTGTGCCTGATCTATAAAGAAATGTTGCATATTCTCAAAACTAACTGCATGAAGCTTATCTGTTTCAAAGATCTTAGCCTGATCTCTGACATGAATAGTTTATGTTGGGAAGACAGATATGTGTTCCCATAGATTGCCCCCTCATCTGGAATAGGCTTACTATTCATGTGAAGCCGAGCCCTTCCCTGACCATCGTCAAGTGCAATCTGAAAAAATGGATGGGAAATTGCAAATTCACTCCTGAGGTGGTACTCATGTCCATTATGGACAGAGGCAGTCTGTAAAAATTGTCAAAACCCCACTTGCTGACCTTTGTTATCTTTACCCAAGGGATAGAAAGTGGACCCTTGTTATCTTTCTTCTAGAGATGGAAAATTGGGTAAAATCTGTGTAAAACTTTTTAGGCTTGTAAGAGCTCCAGAGCCATTAGCCTACTAATCTCCTATGAATCATGAACCTATAAATAGGTCCACGGGCCTTTTCAGCCATCAGGCCAAAGGCAGACACACATATTCATATAATTCATAAAACTCATAAGACTTGTCAGAATTTTGAGGCAATTGAGTATCGTGATCATTTCCACCTTGCCAGTTCACACCTTTATTCCCTGCCCCCTTTTACTAAGAAAGCTAGCCCAATCACGTCCAGGGTGAATTTGTGGTTACCCATCCAATAACATAGGTCTCATTAGAAAGCTGATAGTATATCACACTGCTTAATCTGCAGGTAGTCTGTTCCAGAGTTGGGAGACGTGTGATGAATCTATCCCTATTATGCATTTTATTTATCTGCTCATAGGTTCATAAGTTTATACTAGGCTAACAATCACTAGAACCAGTATAAGCCTAGCTGTGCAACCCAAATGTGACCCACAAATGTGATTTATCTAAGGGGGTGATTTATTAACTGCTTCAGTCCATTACAGACACAGACACCAGACCTGTCACTCATCTTGTGTATTCAAATAAGACGATGAGGCTTGGGTGTTCACTTAAGATATATATTACACACAAACACAGCAGGATGGATGACTGGAACATTAAACTTAAATGAACTAACTGACTGGCTGCTAAACACATAACATGCTTTCACTCTGGCTGCTTAGACAAAATGGCACTCTGCTTGTACATGCTGAGTACTAATAAGCAAGCGCCCATGAACAACAGTGGCTTTAAAGGTACAACACACTTGCTATGATCTACATCCTCCCTCTTTGATAATTTTGTCATGCAAATGAAAAATGACAATCAGATATGCATGCCAATTATATAAACACATAAACAACAACAATCGCATCTATATTACAACATCGAAGCTTTAGTTAATCGAATAACTAATGCTCAATCTCGTAATATTGAAAGCTAAAATTGTCAAATGGCCGATTCAACCAAGGGAAACACTTCCCTTGGCCGAATCAAAAAAAAAACTTTACATCCAAAATCAAGCCCCTACCTAAATATACCAACACCAAAATCACTCCAAATTGGAGAAATGGGCATACTCCACATAACGGCCAAGGGAAGTGCCTCCCTGGGTTAAATCGGTCGTTCAACAATTTACGGTTTCGATATTACAAGTTCAAGCTTTATTTATTCGATTAAGTAAAGCTTTGATCTTGTAATATAGAACCCAACAATCATGTCCAGGTTGCAGTATATCTAGGATTAGGTCTTGAGATACGACCTTACCTCGTTATATAATAACCAGTACTAGGTTTAGCAACAGGGACAGTATCTGGGGAATGCTTTTTATTAGGAACTTTAGGGATACTTTCAGGAACAGGAACAGAAGATGATTTGTTCTCTGGAACAGAAACATTAGATAACATACTCTGACAATTAGAGTCTCCGTTACAGACAAGATGCTGTAACACTGGCTTGGACACTTGCAATAAATGTATCCGATTCCGCCTAAATTCCATTCCTTGTGACTCAATGATGTCCGATCTCAGTACCTCACATAGATGTTTCACAAGTCCTAATTGATCAAAACCTTTTCTGAGGTTTCTATCATGTTCGAATTCACCATTGCCTCCGACAAGAATATCATCTACTATAACAGCAGAGGGGTAGCCTGAAAGAATTTGCTCCACTGCATGTTGGAAGACTTCATTGGCAGAATTTATTCCAAATGGCATTCTCAAAAAAATCTGTGCCTTCCAAACGGTGTACAGAAAGTGATTAGAAAAAAAGATTTTCGATCAAGGAAAATTTTCCAAAATAAACTTTGTGCATCTAAGACAGAAAAAACAGTGGCATATAGCATGAGAGGAGCGACTTCTTCAACTGTATGCATTGGATGATGAGGTCGTTTGAGTGCTTTGTTCAAATCTCCTGGATCAATACATATTCGAATGTCATCTGAGTTTTTCTTATGAGCTACCACCATGTAGGATACCCATTCAGTTGGTTCTTCTACAGGACAGATTACTCCTAAATGCACCATTCTGTCTAGCTGTGCTTTTACTTTGCCCTGCATTGCTACTGGAACTTCCCATGCTGGTCTGACTACTGGGCTTACCTCGTGGTCTAACTTCATAGAGTACGCAACCAGGAGTTTGCCAAACTTGTCTTTAAAAATATCAGCATATTCAGAAAAATTATACCATGTGAAACCTTAGTTGTCACTCGTGCTTACATGGTGGACTTCTTTATTAAATTAAATGAGTCCTATTTTCAAACTATCCTTGAGGCCTAACATTGACTGCATGTGTCTTTTGACAATGTAGAACTGCAAGTCATGGCTGTTCCCAGCAGAACAGCATGAAAACACTACTGAGCCTTTGGTTTGAATCTCTTCCCCACCATAAGCAACAAACTTCACCAAATCAAGTTTTTCACCAGCTTATACTTTGGCAAATATGTCTACTGACATAACATTGCACTTTGAAACAGTATCAACTTTGAGCTCTAGAGGTCTCCCATTAATCAGAACAGTACAAAATACTTCACTCTTTGCCAACAAATCTACAGCATTAACCTTTTCCTCAAGCACAGACACACCACCAACATAAAAAGTAGGATTGCAGCTTTCTGTTTGATCAACTTGCTTCTTTGAATGCTTTCTCTTAATAAAAGAATGTGTCTCTTTAGCTTTACAAAGCTTTCTGAAATGATTCCACTTTACATCTGTGGCATTGTTAACCAAAAACTAAACACTTTCCTCATTTAGGTTTGTATCTCCAACAATTACAACAGTTGACTATGAGGTTTACAATGGGTTTTGATAAATCACCCTTCAGTTTTGCTGCATGCACCCTGGGTTTTACAAAAGTTGCCCTGAGTCTCATCATAGGAGCCACACCCTTTGGCTTATATCTTTTAACCTCATGCTGCATGCTGTCAACATACGTGCTAGAAGATGTTGAAAGCATGCTTTTCTCATTCGTAAGCATGTTTGTGTGATTTTCTGTAAGCTCATATATCTGAAAAATCTCTATGGCTTTGCTTAAAATTAAATCACTGTCTTGAAGCAAAATCTTTCTCACTGCATCATTATTAACACCACACACAAGCCTGTCTTTTATCAACTCATCTCTTAGATCACCAGATCTGCACGTTTTTCCCTTGTTTCTTAAGTCAGTTATATATGCTGCAAAAATTTTACCAGGCTTTTGATCTCTTGTGTAAAATATGTGCCTTTCCACCGTAATATTTGTTTGAAGGTTGCACATTTCTCTAAATGTACGTTTTAAGCACTCAGGATCTTCCCGCATTTCAGCCTGAATCACAATATGGTAGTCTAGCCCCTCCTCTGCATAAACAGCAGGTGCATATAAAAATTAATGTTCTTGCTTAATGGCCTCAGAACCAGCTAAATTAAGCAAATTAAATTATTTTGCATGTGTGTCTTCATCAGAAAAAGCAGCATGTATGAAAATATCATATTCTTGCTCAAACACTCAACAATTTTCTGCAATATTGTTATCAAACACAAGTGGACCAGGTCTGCAAAATCCCTCTGCCATGCCAAATAAATTTCAAACACATAGCAGGTACATGTAATTATATTCGACAGCACATCAGACTCTTTGAAATAACTGTACTCTTTGAAAATAGTGTGCTCTAATACTGCATACACTGCCAACACTTTGCACACTTCGAATAGCTTTAGTTAATATGAAAAAGTAGTACACTGCAAAAAATAAGTTATTTTCCTTTTTTAGAACATTTTATGCGATTGGATATTGTTTCAAACATTTTTGTAATTATTTTGAGTACTTTTATCAATATGTCGCAGTTTCAAACGTTTTGTTTAGTCAGTAATTCATTTTGAGCATTTTGAATGCTTCATTTCATATTCATTGAGTGTATATCTGGCATGACTTAGTGGTAAATCACCTTTTCTATGGTATGCAGGGTCCTGGGTTTGAGCCTTGCAGAGGCTGTTTATTTTACAAGTGGATGGGAAACAGAAAATTTACCCCGGGGATCACTTCAGTGGCTCTGCTGGACAGTGGCACAGGGAACTAATCTAAGGGGGCGGTGAAAGCCAACACATTCTGGCTAGGCTTATAAATGCCTTCGGGCAGATAGCCTAGTACCTACCTATGAACCTAAAAATCATTTAAAAGAGTTTAAGTACCTGGAAATATTTTCTGACCTGTTTGCAATTTGTTTGAGCCACTCCTGTATAGTCCTCCATTATTGACTGTGCTCCTCATGGTTTTGACATTGGATCCCATTCTGACACCATGTCTTGTGTATTCAAGTAAGACAATGAGGTTCGGATGTTCATTTAAGATGTTTATTACAAACACATCAGGATAGATGACAGAAATATAAAACTTAAATGAACTAACTAACTGATTGACTGCTACACACATACGTACATGCTTTCACTCTGGCTGTTTACACAAAATGGCACTCTTGCTTGCATGTGCTCGGTACTTATATGCACATGCCCACGAACTACAGTGGCTTTAAAGGTAAGACACACACACACTATGATCTACAAGACTGGGGATGAATTTCCGATTATCCATCTATTGGTCCAGGTTGCACTTAAATAGGGATAGGGAAGAATTCTGTTTCAAATGGATGAGAATTCTCTGAGAAACTTATCTGTCTCTCCAATATGTTCTATTTATGTTGCGAGCAAAATTTGGGTATATTTTTGCAGATGTGCAAAAGGTTCATCAAAACAGGGTCCAAGGATACCTTGTATGCCAGGTAAAGATCACCTTTCAGAAGTCTGTATGATACTGAGTAAAGAGACAAGGTTTTGAGGTGATCAGCGTAGGACATTGTGTTTATTCACTGTATTCTTTTTGTAAGGAACCTTTGTGGATATTCCAGTTGCTGCATTTGTCTGGTCAGATACATACCAAAGGAGGCATTATACTCTATGGTGGGTCTGATGAAGGCCGAGTATAGTGGAATGATGACTTCTCTGGACCTAGATGCCATGCCCTTGCTTATAAGTTGAACAACATAGAAGGATTTTCTTACCACCTTGGACACATGTTGGTCAAAGGCTAGGTAACTATCTACATGAGTTCAAGATCCCTGACTAGTAAAGCAACTTTTAGGGGTGATTTTTTCATGATGTAGTTACCTGCGGTGGCCAACTTCTCCAACTGTATTATAATGCATTTCTTGGTATGGAGTTTTAAGCCATGGCTTTGGCACCAAAAGTTTGTCTGCTGCTGGTGAAGATTTAGGTCCCTTGTGCTGGTATTTGTGAAACTATGCAACTTGTGGAGATGCAAGAGATTCAAGTAGGCAAGGCATAGATGTCCATTCAAGAGTCTATAAGTTACTGAATAAAGGGACAGTGCTTCCAATCTCTCTATAGATAGCTCAAAGTCTCTATGCCTATTATTTTTCAGTTACAAACCTCTGAGGGTATTTCTAGTTGTTTTAAATGTCTTGTGAGGAATATCCTGTGGGGGAAGTTGTACTCAATAATTGGTCTGATTAGCACTAAGTATAAGGAAACAATGTCCTCGTTAGATCTGAATGATATTCCCTTAACAATTGCCTGCATTAGGTAGAAAGATTTGTCTAACTACTGTTGCATATGACGATAAAGCCCATAATCCAATGTTCCTAACAACATTTTCATTTTGAAGTGGAGTATTGTCTATATTTAATGCTGAAGGGAGTTTTTGTCCACCAAATGTGATAGTATTGTACTTTTCTGCATTTAATTTAAGCCTATTTTCAGTACATCAGTTATTTATGTGTATAAGTTTCAGCTGATCCTCTAGGTTATCAGAGAAGAGACCTGAAATAACTTCCAGTCTGCAGTCACCTGCAGTAAGTCAAGGATGGCTTTTTTATAGCTCTTAAATGTAGTGGAATTTGCTGCTGGAGCTTTTAAGAGTTTAAAGAAGGAGGAGACAAGCTTTTGTCCATTATTAACTGGGAAAGGAGATACCAGAGAAGCAGTACACGAGGCGGTCATATTTATAAGACTCAGTTCAAGAATGCTATGCCCTTTAGTAGGTTTATTTACCAGCTGCATAAAAGAATATTTGCTCATTAAATTTAGGAATTTCTGAACATATTCTACATTGGTGGTATAAGTGTCCCAGTTTATTGAAGGGTAGTTAAAGTCACTCAAAATAAGATCGTTTTTGCTAACAGGAAGATTATTTAGAAAACTGTGGGATTACATTATCACCAGGAGACAAAGACAGTGTTCTGCAACAAGCTATTACTTGATAATTAATTCTGCGTTGAGCTATCTGTAGTTCAGTGAGTTTAGTTTGTGAGTCCCTAAGGATGTGCCTGCCCTGGAGATAATATGTTCCTTGACAAATATGAAGACAACACCACAGTTGCTATAGTGCCTAAAGGCATGAAAAGTGCATAACCCTGGTATAGAGAGAGTGCTCTCTTTATATTTAAACCAAGTTTTAGAAACTACACAAACATGGTAATTGCTTCTATCATAGTCCACATGTGCATTAATGACCTGAGATGTACTTCCCTGAAATATAAGAAGGGAGACATTGTGTTGATCTCTCCAAACATGTGTCTTGGGCAGGTGTATGCCTTGTACTGAACAGCATTCTACCTTCATTAAGGATAGTGCTACAGAACAAACAAAATATGACTAACTTCAGTAACTGACTTAGTTTCTGGTGTTTTCTCCAGGGTATTCAATAGTAGTCAGCGTGGGAGGACATGGTTAACCAACCACAATGCTTTGCAAAGGATGGACTGTACCTGTCTCCTGTAGGCTTCTGAATATTGGCTAAAACTTTATTCATTCCCTCAGACCATTACTAGGCCATGTCAAATTGACAAATCTACTGACATAGCAAATAAAATCCAAAGAAACCTAAAGGTGCTACTGTTCAATGTTAGGAGACTAAACAAGAAACTCCACACTCTACAAGCTCTCCTTACTCTGGAGAATATGGACATTTGTGCTGCTACAGAAACATGGTTTTAAATCCACAGAAAGTACACCAGCAGTGCATTTCTTAAGTGCCTTCCAACACACACACACACACACACACACACACACATATATATATATATATATATATATATATATATGTATATATATATTAATTAGCAACAAGCATAACTGTCTTTTGGTTAAATAGGATGATGCCCTGAAATTTATCCACATGCAAATCACCATCGACAAAGTCCCATACTATACCTTCATGAGCTATAGGTCTCCCTTTAAGTCCTAGAAACTCATAGCTCATATCTCAAGCTACTGGAGACACTCACCATTAAACCAAATACCCTATTCGTGGGAGAATTTACCTACCTCTCTATAGACTGGGAAACATTGACTGACTCATGCTCACAGGCACAATTATTCCTAGGTTTTATTAATGCAAATATCTTCAACCACATACTGTACAGACCCTACAGATGTTCAAATATACTAAACCTGGTAATGACCAAGATAGAAGAGCACTGTCCACCCATGTCATGTCCTCACTTGTGAAGTCATAAGACAAAGCTATCTCCTTCAAAATAAAAATCAGTTTGGTAATCCCAACTAACCCTGTAACAGTTAGGAACTATTCCAAAAGAAACTACATCCCATTAAGTGATAGTTTGTCAAATTTCAATGTTCCTTCCATCCTCGAGTTCACAGCAAATTATGTGGAATTGTTCACAGAGACCCTGTATAACCATGTAAATGGCTGCATAGAGGCTGCTGTACCTACTAGAGATGAGCTGAAAACAAACTCTTAAAACAAACCACACTGGGGGAATCCTAAAATCAGGAAGAACAATTCCCATAATGATGGGAGCTCTCTAATTAAACAAAACAGGAAACTAAGAGGACTAATTAAGTACAACAAGGCCAATTACAATGTCAAAATATCCTCACAGACTAAAGACAACCACAAGGCCTTCTACAGTTATAGCCAAAACCTCAAAGGCAGCACACATCAATGTGATGAATTGGTGGTCAGTGGTGCCACATTCACTGAGCAGAGCCACATAATGAATTTGCTGACTGTCAAATTCAGCTCATACTTCACCCCCCCATACCCCCTTGCCTCCCCCTATGAAATACCTACAAGCATAATCCCCAACTATTAACAGGGAGCAGGTCCTGGTGGCTCTTGCTAGGACCAAAAACACAGCCTCAGTGGACCCCAACATTATCCCAGGATGCCTCCTAAATAGCATGAAACATGACCTATCAGGATCACTTGAGTCACGTATCAACTATAGCTGCAAAACCATGCTTTGTACTATGAGAATGGAGGACTGCAACAATCATCCCAACTCACAAGGGTGGACCATCAACTGATCCCAGAAACTAGAGACCTATTAGTCTGACTAGTCTAATATACACAAACAAGTTATCATGGAAATGATCAACAAAGACATAACCAACCTTTAAACACTAGACCCAACCCACTTTGGCTTTGTCAAGGGAAGGTTCTGCCTGCTAAACCTGGTGGACCTCTTTGAGAAAGTCACCAAGGCAATGGATGAGGCGAAAACAGTGTATACTGCCTACCTTGATCTGCTTAAGGTGTTAAATGCAATATCCTGCTTGGGTACAGCTGACAAACTCACTAAACTGGGCATATACCCCTACATAACTTGCTGGATTGCCAGCTGGCTCACAGACAAGACATAGGGAATCAGGATTGGTGATACTCACCTCCACTAAGACACTAGTCAGCAGTGGGGTACCTCAGGGCTCCATGTAGACTGCTCCTATTTGGCATCTACTTCTTGGAGGTAAAGGTTACTATCAAGGGCCTTTGGCTGACCAAGTTTGCAGATGACTGCAAATTGGGAGCTATTGCATATTCCCCCATGACACAAACATCTTACAGAAGGGTCTAACACAGAAAAATGACTGATTCCAAAGTCACAAATTAAAACTCAATGCCAAGAAATGCATTATAGTACCTTTTTGGAAAACTGCCACCCAGACTAATTACTCCATCAATCAGACACCCTAAGAGTTGACCCTGTAGTGAGGGAATTGGGAACATATGTAGACAGTAATATGGCCTTTGACCAACATATAGCCAAGCTAGTTTGAAAATTATTCTATGTTGCTCAGCTTATAAGTAAGGGCATGGCATCCAGGTCCATGAAAGTCATAGTGCCACTTTATTTGGCCCTTACCAGATGAATAATTGAGTATAATGCCCCCTTTGGTATGTATCTGACCAGACAAATGCAGCAGTTCATAGGTTCAGAGGTGTTTACTAGGCTAATGACCACAAGGGCCTTTTTAAGTCTAGCCATGCAACCTAAATCTCTGGCAAGATCTGATATCCTTAATGAGTGTAGGCAGAGGCCTGGGAGATAAACCATTTACAGGCTGGCTGTTTCCATTAGAGACATAGGTGCCAAACCAGGGATGAATTTCCTGTTCCCCATCCAATTGTCCAAGTTGCACTTGAATTGGGTTAGGGAGGAGCTCTGCTTCATATGGTTGGGGAGCCTGTTCCATAGATGGGGTAGTCTCTGGGATACATACCTGTTTCTCCAGCAGGTCCTATTTATATCACAGGCAAGGTTTAAGTCTTTAGAATGGGTAATTCTGGTGCTATTTGTTTTGTGGATACGCAGGAGCTCCATCAGAATGGGGTTTGACAATGCCCTGTATGCCAGGCATAGATCTCCTCTCAAAAGCCTGTAGGAAACAGAATACAGCGATAGGGCCTTGAGGCATTCTGCATAGGGCATTTTACTTATGCCCTATTCTACGGATTATTTTAGTGAGGAAGTTCTGTGGACATTCCAGTTGTTGGATATGCCTGGTTAGGTACACACCAAAGGGAGCATTATACTCAATAATAGATCTGATGAATGCCAAATACAGTGGAACAATGACTTCCTTGGACTTAGATGCCATACCTTTGTTTATAAGTTGCGCAACATAGAATGATTTCCTCACTACTGTAGACACATGATGGTCAAAGGCTAGATTACTATGTATATGTGTGTGTGTGTCCCGAAGTCCCTCACTGATGGGTCAACTCTAAGGGGTGTATTGTCAATATGATAATTACCAGGGGTGGAAGACTTCCCAAAGGAGACTATTATGCATTTCCTGGCATTTAGTTTTAGTTCTTGGCTCTGAAACTAGTTGTTTGTCTGTGTCAGCCCTTCCTGGAGAACATTTGTGTCAGTGTGGGATTCAATGACAGCTCCTAATTTGCAATCATCTGCAGACTTAGTCAGCCAAAAACCACTGACATTAGCCTTGACTTTAGAAAAGTAAATGCCAAAAAGGAACAGTCCGAGGACATATCCCTGAGGGATTCCACTTGTGACTGGCCTCTTTGTAGAGGTGGACTCCCCCATTTCTAACTTCCTGGGTCTTGTCTGTGAGCCAGGTGGCTATCCACTGGGCATACCTCTCAACTGTACATATTTTTGCAGAATGGCCAGATTTTTGCCTTATATTTTAGGTCCATTTTTCATAAAATTGTGGCTTTCTGGCAAACTAGTAGCAAATCATTAAAGATTGAAGTTAGAAACAGACATCTGAGTTTTAGAATTCATACCCTTCAAAAAATTCATGCCAATGCAAAACCTGTTATTCTAGCAACTTTCTAAGTTTGTAAGAGCAATATTTAAACATTTCCCTATTTGTACCATTTTTTCATGGCTTTGTCCAGATTTCTTACTCTAAGAGTTTGAGAGGTATGCCACTGGGTAGCATACGAGTTTGTACCTAATCTCTTCAGTTTGTCAACAATGTTCGAGTGAGGTATTGTGCCAAATGCCTTGGCCAGGTCAAGGTAGGCAGTGCGAACCATTTTTCCCTCATCTATTGCTTTGGCTACCTTCTCAAAGAAGTCCACCAGGTTGAGTAGGCATGATCTGCCCTTGATGAATCCAGACTGGGTTGGGGTCCAGTGTCTGGAGGCTTACTATATCTCTATTGATCATTTCCATGATAATTCTTTCCATGGCTTTACATATAAGACTAGTGAGACTTAAGGATCTGTAGATGGCTCACTTTTGTGCAGAGGGATGACTGTTGCTGTTCTCCATTCATGAGGCACAAAGCCTGTTTGGCGGCTACAGTTAAATAGTAATGCCAGAGGACCTGGTATGTCATGTTTCATGCTATTTAAAAGGCATCCTGGGATATTGTCTGGGCCCATTGACGCAGTGTTCCTGGTGTTAGAGAGCATTAAGGACCTAAGGACCTATTAGCCAATGATAGTAGGAGGAGTTATATTTGATGGTATTTCCTGAGGAAGGTTTAGGGGGGAGAGGGGTAAAGTTGGAGCTGAATTTATCAGCCAGGAGGTTTTCTATATCTTCTGGCTCAGTATAGGTAACTCCATTTACAACAAGCTCTGCACACAATTGTGTATTGCCTTTGAGGTTGCAGACACAGCTAAAGAATGCTTTGTGGTTCTCCCTGCCCTGCGATTCCAAACTTGCATCAAATTTGGCTTTGGTAGAGTTTATTTGTCCTCTGAGTTGTTCATTTAGTTTGATGAGAGTGCTTTTATCTTGCTAGGTGCTGCACCAACTAGTTTTTGTTATGATTTTCTTCTTTCTGTTATACAGGCTATTGATTCGGTGATTCCACCAGGGTGGCTTGTTTTTTTAGTTAGTTCTGTACTTCTTCCGGGTGGTTACAGCTACCTCTATGCAGCCATTAACATGCTTGTACAGAGTTTCTGTGAACAGTTCTGCATAGGCAGCAGTGTTCTCAGGGTTTATGGGGGCTTGAAATTTTGCCAGGTTATCACTTAATAGCAGGAGGTTAGTCTTTGAATAGTTCCCAAATATTCCAGGTTTAGCTGCAGGTCAAGGTTTTATCTTTACTTCAAAGGAGACCACTCTGTGGTCTGACTTTACCAGGGAAGACATTACAGTAGGGGGTGTGCAGCACTCTCCCATACTAGTGAGGACCAGATCCAATATGGTTGCACCCCTGGTTTGTGTACTGACTATATGGTCCAGGGAGTTTGTGTTTACAAAATCCAGGAATCTCTGTGCCTGTATGTCTGGTGTCATATAGGATTCCCAGTTAATAGTGGGGTGATTAAAGTCACCCATGAATATGGTATTGGGTTAGATGGTTAGTGTTTCTAATAAGTTTAAAAACATGGTATGGGTTTCCTGGGTCATAGAGGGGGACCTATAGCTTGCAAGGAAGTAGTATTGGATTTTACCTATGGTTATTTGAACATGGAGCAGCTCTAGTGCATTGTCCTGTTTAACCAGCCTTGAAGTATATTTATTTTTGATGTAAATAGAGACACCTCCACCTTTAGTTCCTGCATGTGAAGTAGCTGGTCTAGTTGTGTGAAAGGTATTATAACCTTGCACTCTTGGTGTGCTCTCCGCAGCTTTAAACTATGTATCAGTGACCGCACAGACACCAGCATTCTCTAAAGTGTAGAGAGCTTCTAGGGAGTGGAGTTTTTTCTTTAGACTCCTAGCATTGAGCAGTAATACCTTTAGATTTTCTTGGTTTTGATTTGCTATGTGGGATTTACTTTCAGTTTTTCATTGTGTTTCATTGTCTAAAAAAAGGCACTTTGGAGGAAGACAATGTTTTAGCTAATATGCAAAAGCCTAGAGGGGAGAGGTGCAGACTATCCCTGGCAAAGCAGTTGGAATGCCTCCAAAGGCTCATTACCAGGAAAATCCAGGGTATAAACACATTGTCCTATACAGATCACCTTAAAGCCCTATCTCTGTACTCAGTCTCCTAGAGGTTAATAAGATGTGATCTAAGCCTGCCATACAAGGTATCCTCAGATCCAGGTCTGATCAGAACCACTAGAGCCAAGGATTTAAATTTTGCTTGTGACATAAATAAGACATGTTGGTGAGACAGGTATGTACTTCAGTGGATCCCCATGTTCTGGAACAGGCTCCTCATCCATGTGAAGTAGAGTCCATCCCTAACCCTTTTTAAGTGTAACCTAGACCAATAGATGAGAAACTGGAAATTCACTCTGAGTCTGGCACCCATGTGTCTTGATTGACAGAGGCAGACATTAATGCCCAAACTAAAATATAACCCCCACTTCCTAACCAGCATACCCTCTCCTAATAAATGGCCATGATAATAAACTCCTAAGATACCCATTGCATAATTTGGTTGGGTTGCATGAATGGCTAGGAGCCTATGGATGTTTTCCAAATGCACAGTGCCTCAATATTAGTCAATTTATTGTTTTAACGTCTGGCATTAAGGAGAACCATCTTAATGCGATCCATTTTTTGTGCTGTTACATTAGTTACACTGGATTGTCCATCAAATGGAATTTACTTAAAAAAGCCTTGAGGTGGGGGTGGGGGGCAACAAAGGCTTTACCCAGTATGTGAAAGCCTTAAATCTAGAGGTTCAGGCCATCCTTGGAAAAGCAGGCTGCACTGTCGAGTATCTCATCCCATGATGACACATTCTCGATCCCCCTGACATGACACCAGCTATTTAACCAATTATTGAAGCCAATTATCTTCTGTTTGTATCTAGGCATTATTCAAAGTGATGGAAGGATTTCACTCAGGACTTGTGTCTTACCTGCAATTGTAACATGCATGGAAAGTCTGACTTCTCTCTCTCTCTCTCTCTCTCTGCATATCCATCAGGGTTCTACATCTGAGGTCATTCACTCCCTAATTTACCACTACTATGTTATAGCCATATTTGACATATGAAAAAGAGAACCCCTGTGATGTCATAAATCCTGACATAGGAAAGGCAGCTCTGTCACCCTATCTTTACCCAGCCTTGTGAGTGAGCAACCTGTATATCTAATTATACAGTCACTTATTACTAAAATATTTTTCTTAAAACAGTGGTATAGAGTAACAGATTTGAAGTGATTTTATTCTTGGAGACTCTTTGCAATAGGTGTGCATTAAGGAGAAAATGTGTTGGATTTATGCTGAGACAGTCTTCCTAAACCTGAGCCTTTTGTAAAGATTTTTTTTATAGATTTGGCATAAGACATTTTAATGTCATCTTGTTTACACTGTGTTGGAAGTGTGTGCTGCTCACAGTACATGTTTTTGTAAGAAGGGAGCCTCCAGATTAATTAAATATTTGGACGTCTCACAGGCAAAAGTTTTTTGAAGAGTAACAGTTCATTATCTGTTAACATAAGGCAGTAACTACACTGCCTTCAGATATCAAAGGCTAAGAAGATGGAAAGAGAAAGTAAACAATCAAACTGGCGTTCCATTTATTGTCAGGTGATTCAGGGAATTTAGTTAATAAATACACAGAATAAACTATATATGTAGAGTTATACACTAGTTTATGGAGGAATGTAACCAAGTGAGTTATCTTATACTCTGACCAAGACCAAATAACTATATGTAGATGCACAACATGATTTAATGAAGAAGGCAATTCTACATTATTAAGAAAGCAAAGAACTTCTGTTAATCTATTCAAACATAATTTGTATAAATAGATGGGAAGCTGCAAATTGATTCTCAGTTTAGCACCCATGTCCCTCATGGATAGGGGTACAAAGTAAATGTCTCAACACATCCTTGCTCTGCCTGTCTCTGGTTATTTGTATGTAAAGTATAAGGGTTAAAAACTACCATCAGAATGCAATGCTAGGCGTCTTAAGATCCTCACAGATCAATAGGCTAGTAAGTACCTATGAACCTGGATTTATGTGGTAGGTGTGGCTTGTGTCACAAGTGTAAACAATGGCATCTGTGAAGTGAGCAGCACAGAAGCAGCTACAGGTTGCTTAGAGGGCACAATAGAATCCAAGTGCATGACTCATTGAACAACTGAGGGCAGCTGTGGGGATTTCTAAGTTCCAGTGGTAACACACTGACTAAGCAGGGTTAGTGAAAAAGGAGGAGATATGATTACCTGCAGCATGCACATTGTGTTGGTGAGGCATTAAGTGCAGCAGTAAGTAAACTGCTCTGAAATGCCTTATTTCTGACAATGGAAAACAGTATGAGAAAACTCAGTAGAGCATTCAGACCAATAACAGCACAGTGGAATTCACTTCAGTAGCAAGTACAAGCCAAGAACTAGTTTGGTTTTCCCATATGCCACCAGAAAAAAAGCAGTAATTTAAATTCAAAGCAAGATCACTAAAATCAGCTAAAAGCAGTGCAGACTGTATTAGTACACCCAATACTAAGCAAAATCAGGCAAAAGTCACTTTTCAGTAGCAGAGATAGATCAGGTTAGAAATGGTCACAGTCTGAAGTTTTATTTATAATAATGAAAAACAACAAAACGAATTCAATAAATACACAACTGATAGCAGTATTCTAGAATGTCACACTAGAACTTTGAAGTAGTAAGTATAAGCCTATATAGGTTCATAGGTTCATAGGTTCATAGGTTTATACTAGGCTATCTGCCCTAAGGCATTTATAAGCCTAGCCCAAATTATTGTGGCTTACGCCACCCCTTATATGAAAAAATACTGTGCCCATTAGTTTGTTGTGCCTCTGTCCAGCAGTGACCCAGAGATGATTCCCGGGGTAAACCTACGATCTCCCATCCACAGGTCTAGATTTCTCTTGAACAGAGTCAGCAAGGTGCTCTGCCTCACATGGACCGGGATTTTATTCCACAGCATAGGGAGTCTCTGAGTGATAAATCTATCCCTCCAGCACGTCCTATTTATATCCATGCTAAGGTTTAAGTCGCTTGCTCTAGTGGTTTTGGTGGATTTGGATTTTTGAGGTGGAGCATGTCCATTAATTCCGGGTTGGACATGGCCTTGTATGTCAGGCACATGTCACCTCTGAGCAGACGGTATGCGACTGAATAGAGCTGGAGTTTCTTCAATCTGGCAGCATATGACAGATTTTGGAGTCCCTTTATCCTTTTGGTGAGGAACTTTTGGGGTCTCTCCAATTGCTGCAGATGTCGGGTGAGATACATCCCGAATGGGGCATTGTACTCGATCATTGGTCTGATAAGTGAAGAGTACAGGGGAACAATGACCTCACTAGATCTGGATGTGAATCCCTTCATGATCAGGTGGGCAATGTAGAAGGTCTTTCTAACCACTTTAGCAATGTGAGTGTCAAAAGAAAGGCCACTGTCAACCTGGGTCCCCAGGTCCCTGATAACCTCTTCTGTGCTTAGTGGATTGCCACCTATATGGTAGCTTGGGGTTACCTTGTTTTTCCCGAAGGGTATGACTATACATTTTTGGCGTTTAACTTCAGGCCATGGCTCTGGCACCAGCTATCTGTTTCCGTGAGTCCCTTCTGAAGGATATCAGTGTCCGATGCACTTTCCACTATGGCCCAGTTTGCAGTCATCTGCAAACTTTGTCAGCCAAAGTCCTCCCATGTTGGCCTGTACTTCTGAGAAGTAGATGCCAAACAATAGGGGCCAAGGACCGAGCCCTGTGGGACACCACTTGTGACCGGCTTGGAGTCTGACACAGCGCCAGCAACTCTAACCCTGTGGGTTCTGTCCTTAAGCCAGTTTGCAACCCATCTTGTGACATATGGGTTTACATTTAAGCTGGTAAGTTTTTCTACAATACCCGAGTGGGGTATTGTGTCGAAGCCTTTGCAAGGTCAAGGTAGGCTGTATGGACTGCCTTTCCTCATCAATGGCCTTGGTGACTATTTCAAGAAGTCGACCAAGTTCAAAAGGCATGATCTTCCCTTGACAAAGCCAAACTGGGTCGGGTCCAATGTCTGCAAGTCCCCTATATCTTTGTTTATGAGCTCCATTATGATCCTCTCCATAGCTTTGCAGACTAGACTTGTTAAGCTTATGGGCGGTAATTACCAGGGTCCGTAGAGGCGCCACCTTTGTGGAGTGGGACCACAGTTGCCGTCGCCACTCCTTGGGCACGTATCCTGTGGTAAGGCTGAGATTAAACAGCTGCCTTATGTGCGGGTTTAATTCCTCATTTAGCTCGTGTAGCACACAGCCGGGGACACCATCCGGTCCCATTGATGCTGTGTTTTTAGCTTTAGAGAGAGCAGCTTTCACCTGCGCATTTGAGATGTCCGGGAGGCTACACTCGGCTGGGATAGTTATCTCTCCTTTAGGGGAGAGGGGTGAAGTTTGCACTGAACCTGTCTGCCAGTATGTTGGCAATGTCTGTGGGTTCAGTGATTTTTGTATCATTTTGGACTAATTCTGAGCATATCTGTGAGTTTCCACCCAGGTTCCTAACATAGCTGAAAAAGGCCTTATGATTGTCCTTTGAATCCATGGCAATTTTTCTCTCAAAATTGGCCTTAGTTGATTTTATGAGTGCTCGTATTTTTTACTAATAATGATCAGGGTGACTTCCCTTTTATGGATTTTGTTCTATCATGTAATAGCTTTCTCCTCTTATTGTAAAGTTTGTTAATGGCTGGGGTCCACCAGAGTGGACGTTTGCCCTTTGTGGAAAGAGTCTTGGTTTTATTTGGGATTGCCTGATCCATGCAGTCCTGGAGGTGTTCATAGAAGGCATTTGTAAGGGCTTCCGCAGCTTGGGTTGTGGTTTCCTCTGACTCAGGGGCCTTGAAGGATACCACACCAGTCTTGAGTAGTGTGAAGTTTGCTTTAGAGAAGTTCTTCACTATGGTCTTTTTGTTTGGGGTGGGGCGGGATGTGGATTTCCAGTGAGATTAGTTTATGATCAGATCTCACCAATGAGGGATATACTTCCGTGTGGAGCATTTTGTCCCCATGTTTGTGACAATGAGATCTAGTATATTTTCTCCTCTTGTGGGAACAGTGACTAGCTGTTCTATGGCATTTGAATTTATGAACTCCAGGAACCGTTGGGCTAGAAAGTTAGGGCTTGAGTAATGTTCCCAGTCTATATTCGGGTAGTTGAAGTCACCCAATATGATGGTGTTTGGAGATACATTTATACCCTCCAGTGTCTTCAGGAAGGCTGTGTGGGGTTCCTGAGTTTGAGAGGGTGGCCTGTAGCATGCTACAATTTGTAGAGCAGTTTTGCCTATTGTTAGTTGCACCTGGATGGTTTCCGAAGCTTCATGCGTTGCCACCAACCTGGAGGTGTGAGTATCCTTTATGAATATGGATACACGCGGTCCTTTTGTGGAGTGGTCCGGGTTTTGGGGCCGGAACGCATGATATGAGGTAAAACCTAATAGTGCCGGGTGCTCTCAGGAGCCTTGAACCAGGTTTCAGTTACAGCACAGACATCGATGTTCTCCATACTGAGAAGGGCCTCGAGTCGTGCATTTTGAGATTTAGACTTCTGGCATTGAGCAGCATTACCCTCAATTTCTTCCCATTTTTGTTTTCTAGGGTGGTAGGTTTAGAATTTGAGCCTTGCCTAAAAAAGGCACTATGGGGTGGCAAGAGCCTTAGCCAATATCCGGAATCCCAGGGTGACAGGTGCAAGCCGTCCCTTGAGAAGCAGCGTGGCTTGTCAAGCATGTCATCCCAGGCAGACAGACACTGGATCCCCTTTGAATGACACCAGACATTAAGCCAATTGTTAAAGCTGATCATCTTGTCTCTATATTGTGGCATCATTCTTGGTGAAGGAAGGATACTGCTCAGGGTTAGGGTCATACCTGCCTGGGCTACATAATCAGAGAGCTCCTCTATGTCTCTTTTCATGCAGTCCAGGGAGGTGCGTCTCAGGTCGTTCACACCAGCATGGACAATGACTGTGTCATATTTGTACTTGCTGTGGAGTGACCAGTGCTTGTGTTATGTGGCGGATTCTAGCGCCCGATAGGCAGCTTACTGTGACCCTCTCCTTGTTCAGCCTGGTGAGTGGGACGTCAGTGTGTCTGACTATGGAGTCACCTATGACAAGTATGTTTGGTGTTGTGTTTGGCCTTAAGGGCTGTGACTGCTTTGCACACTGCTTTTGTGGTTTATGTGTTGCTTGTGGGGTGTCTTGAGGTAGCAGTTGTTTGGGTGTCTGCTTTGGAGGCCTCTGCTGTTTAGGTAAATTTTTACTCAGAGCCTCCGAGTATGTCTTTGTGTGTTTGTTTTGATTCAGTGGAGTGGTAGCATTATGTGAGGCTGGTTTTGTGGTGTGTGTAGTTGCCTTCTCCTCCTGTCTGGTCTTGCCAGTCCTGAGTTGAGAGAGCTCAGCCTCCAGTTTGGCTAAATAGCTGCATCTCTCGCAAGTATTTGTGTTATGTGGGAGGAGGAGAGGGTTGTCTGTGTACATGAGGCAGTTATAACATTGCCTCAAGATTCCCAGATTCACCAGCTGGACCAGAGAGGAGATTGACAACTGACCTTTGGACATGCTAGAATAATATTGGGAAATCCTTAATTGAAAACAAGGGCCAGTGGGGAGTGAGGGTGTAGTGCTTTTAATTTTTAGTGCTGACTTATATAATTGCTTTAGTGAGCAAGTGCCAGGTAACTTGAGTGCAATGTGATACAAGTAACTAAATGCAAAAACGACAAACAGTAACTTTCTTTCAAGTGAAACAAGGAAATAAGTACAGTAAGCAATGCAGATATCACTAGTGATCCACAGAAGCTGAGAAGTTGCATTAGGTGAATTAGCTTCCAGGAAATAACAAGCAAACAAACAACAAGTATAGAAACAAAGCTAGATTCAGTAGGCCTGGATCTAGTCTATGCTAGAGCAAACAAGGTGAACCAATTTCAGTAAGATACAGTTCAAATATTCAGGCACTATAAACCTTTAACCAGAAAATTCCCAGCTCAGAAGGGCAGAGTCCAGCCTCTTCTCCCACAAGAGTGCAGTCCACGAACCTTCTTAATGTAAAATAACTGGCCTGAAGCCCAAGTGCCTAAACCAGAACTAATACACTTGGACACTGGGCTCTCAATCAGCAGTTCCCAACTTAGAAGGATGAAAGCTACCTGTCCTGCCACCACAGTGCTTGCCACAAACCTTCCTAATGTAAAACAACTGGTCTGAAGCCCAAGTGCTTAATCCAAAAGACTTGAATGATAGCTACACTTTAATCAAGTTACAACCAAGCAGTAATAAATACCATTGAATACTTTAGAGAATGTCTGGATTAGTGCTCAAGTTACACAAACAAAGCTAGATCCAGCAGGCCCGAATCCAGTCTATGCCACAGCAAACAAGGCGCACCAACTTCAGTAAGAAACAGTTCAGATATGCATGCACTATAAGCCTTTAACCAGAAATTCCCAGCTCAGAAGGGCAGAGTCCAGCCTCTCCTCCCACAAGAGTGCAGACCACGAACCCTCTTAATGTAAAATAACTGGCTTGAAAGCCCAAGTGCTTAAACCAGAATTAATACACTTTTAGAATAACAGACACTGAGCCCTCAATCAGCAGTTCTCAACCTAGAAGGATGTAAGCTACCTGTTCTGCCACAACAGTGCAGACCACAAACCTCTCAGTGCAAAACAACTAACTGGTCCGAAGCCCAAGTGTTTAAACCAAAAGGCTTAGAATGAGTTACACCAAGCAGTAATAAATACAATTGAGTATTTTAAGATGATGCAAAAGTAAAAAGAAGTAGGTAAAAACACAAGTACAGTAAAAGCAGATGAAATTTTTTTTTTTTTTTTTTTTTTTTTTTTTACTAACCATTGGCAAAGAAAATAAGGGACTCAGAAATGTATTTATTTATTTATTTTATTTATTTTTATTTAGTTTTTGTTAACTGGGAAAGTCCAACTGGACATTGTCTGTTTTCAGTGGAGGCCCGAGGAGAAAAGCTCCGTTACATAACAAAAAAGAACATTTGTAACATTTATATACAACAAGTAATGCATCACAGCAGTACAACTTTAAAATATTCAGCAAAGTGAAGGAAGACATCCATTATTCACTATTTTTTCTATATAGTGTGAGATGAGACAGAGAGTTATACAGAAAGACAGTCATACAAATTGACCTTCTACCTTTAGTATCAAGTGAGATAGAGAAGTTCCACAAGACAGGTAGGACATCATAGCAGTATATACATTAAAAAGTGGTATTTGACTACTATGCAGATAGTATACAAAGTGAGGTACATGCTTTTGTTCTACTTGTTGAGTCTGGAGAGAGATGGAAAGCCCTACTGACTATTCGGTTTATGTCTATTTACATATATGCATGAATTGGTTGGGGTTAGCTGCGGCAGTTATGGCTGAGAGGAGATTATTCCAAATTTTAGCTATAGTGTGTGAGAATAAGGCTTTGTCGGCTGTGTTGTTAGTAGTGGTAACAGTGAGAAGTGGTTTATTGGCTGAGCGGAGTGGGCGATTTGGGGTGTAGTTGTTCAGCAGTTGTTTCAGGGCAGGAGTTTTGTCTGGTTGTTTTAGGGTGTTGTAGGCTATGACAAGTTGGTGATAGAAAAGTAGGTGTGGGAGTTCAAGCCACTGAAGTTCCCTAAGTGGTAGGCAATGGTGGGTTCTGAATGGGGAGTTTGTAGTGAACTTGGCAATTTTGTTACAGCAAGACTTGAGTTTGACCAGTTCGGATATCCAGATATGAGTGAGAATTGGGGCTGCATAGAGTAGTGTAGATAGAAGGTGGGTTTGAGCTAGGGTGATTTTAGCATGATCTGTTAGATAGTTTCTTTGTCTATATAGGGAGCCCATTTTTTTGTGCACCTTTTCTATAGTTTGTGAAATGTGAATGTCAAAGTGGAGGTTATTGTCAATTTCTTCGTCAAGGAGCTTAGTGTGGATGGAGGGAGAGATGACAGTACCATTATTGGAAGAGATAGAGAAAGGTATTGGTGAGGTTTTAGATTTGTTTGGGGAGAATAGAAGTAGTTTTGTTTTGTTAGGATTTAGGATAAGCTGAATATTAGAGATCCACTTTTCTACTGAGGTAAGAGATTCCTGGGTGGGCTGCTGAAGGATGGGGAGTGATGAGGCTGAGCAGATTAGGGTGGCGTCATCAGCGTACAGGATTAGGTTGGCCTGCAGGGTAGAAGTGTATAGGTTTGTTAGTAAAGATAGAAAAGAGTAGTGGGCCCAATATAGAGCCTTGGGGAACACCAATTGTGGATGGGAGTAGGGGTGATAAGACTCCTTGCCACTGGACAGCTTGTTGGCGCTCAGAAAGGTAATTTTTGAACTAATTAACGGTGTTAGGGGTTAATGCTAAAGAGGTTAGCGTGTTTATTAGAATGGTGTGGGAAACCATGTTGAATGCCTTTGAGAGGTCAAGGAATATAGCAGATACAAATATATTGTTGTTTCTATGCTGGTTCATTAAGTGTGTAAAGGAGAGAAGGGCTGTGGTTGTGCTGTGGTGTGAGCGGAAACCATGTTGTGTAGGGGAGAGGAGATTGTTTGATGTTAAGAAATGCATAACTTGGGAGTGTATGCATTTTTCTAGTATCTTTGATAGGGGAGATAGGATGGCTATGGGGCAGTAGTTGGTGAAATCATAAGAGGTTCTGCCTTTATGAAGGGGAATAATGTAAGATATTTTCCAGATGCGAGGGATTATGATTCTTGTATAGATCGGTTAATAAGGATTGAGACTGGGTAGCATATTGAGTTTGCAGCCATTTTTAGGAAATGAGCTGGTAAGCCATCTGCTGCAAGAGTAGTGGGTTTCAGTTTTAGGAGGTATTTCTTTATTGTAGAGGTTTGGACCATGGAGAAAGCGAGGGTAGAAGAGTGTTTGGGGGATATTGGCATGGGAGTGTAGTTATTATTGGATAGTTGGGTAGATAGAGAGATGATAGATTCAGTAAAGTGTTGGTTGAATTTGGAGGCTATCTCGCTATCTGAATTTGTGGAGGTTAAGGTGAGAGTAGGTGTGTTGGTTTTTCCTGGTTTTAAAAGGGATTTAATTGCATGCCAGAATTTTTGAGGGTTATTAGCATGTTTATTTTGGATGTTTAGGTAGTAGTTCTGCTTATCAATTTTGGTTTGTTGTTTGACCTGGTTCCTAAGACTTTGATAGTTTTGTTTGGAAAGAATTGTGTTGTCTTTCTTCCAAGTTTTCCAGGCATTGTTTCTGGATTTTAGTAGGGCTCTAGTGGACTTGGTAAGCCATGGAGCTGAGTGAAGCTTAGTCCTAATTGTTCTTAAGGGGGCTATTTGGTCTAGGATCTTAGTGAATGTAGTATTAAAATAATCTACTGCTAGGTCCAAGTTGAGGGAGCATAGTGGTTCCCAGTTGCAGTTTTGAAATAAGTTGTTGAGTTCGGCAAAGTTTACTTTGTGAGTATTTCTGACTTGTCTAAGGATTGTAGGTTTGGGTATGTTAATATGTTTTCTTAGGAGGAACATTGGTAGGTGGTCACTAAGGCTGTCTGGTAGGCAGCCGGTTTGTTAGTTTTTTCTGGGTAGTTCACTAGGGTCCAGTCTAGTATAGATTCTTTTTGATATCTCTTATCAATTCTAGTAGGTTCTGAAATAAGTTGGGAGAATCCGTATAGGTTTATGTAGTTGGTGGGGTTTTTGGAATTGCAGGCTAGCCAATCAGTATTCAGGTCTCCCAGAAGAATAGTTTCTTTTGGGAGGGTGTCTTTTATCCATTGCAGCATCTCCTCAATTATTGATGAGTTATTCACTGGGAGTATATATGCACAGAGAATGTTGATGCTCTTTTTCTTGTTTATTTGTAGCAGGGAGCTTATGATTTCAGTGGTATTAAGTTTAGGAGGAGAAGTTGGCGGGGGTTGCATAAGAAGTGTATTTTTTAGACAATTGCTACACCTCCCCCTTTTTTACATGTTCTGTCAAGCCTCATGATATTATATCCCGGAGGCAGTATATCCTCATTTTGAGTGCTGGGTTTTAAGCATGTCTCAGTTATGGTTAGAATGTCAGGGGAGTAATGCGTTAGGAATGCATGATATTGAGGCAGTTTATTTAATATACTGCAAGCATTTAGGTTTATGATGAGTAGGTCAGTAGTTTGTATGTATGAGGGTATAAGGTTGCTTGGGCCAGGATTTGGGTGAATATCTCTGGATGTAAGGAGATATTTTTTTAATAGTACATAATGTCTGATTGCATGTAATATATCTATGTGTAGTTTACATGATGTTTTTCTACTGTTAGGTGGTGGAAGGTGATTGCTGTGTAAATATTCTGTTTTGTTACGATAAAATAGAGAAGGAGATATATGGAAATTTGTTTGAGTTTTTGTGGGTGTGGAGGTATGTGTAGTATGATAGTTATTGTGTGGTAGGGGTAAGTGTGAGTGTGGGGATGTGGTGTACGTTAGGAATGTGAGGGTTAGTAGGAGGGATGAAAAAAAGGAGAGTATGTTTTGTGTCATATTGGATTTGACTAGAGTTTTGTTAATTGGGTTGGAGGTAAATAGGGGTGGGATTTGGATGGTCACAGGAGATTGGTTGTATGTGGTGGTCAGGTGATTTGGGGTTAGAATAAATCTAGATGTAGTGGGGGTGGGTGAGAAATGGGGGTAGGGTAGGGGAGCGGAGTGAGCCGAGCGGAGCAAGGTTAATGGAGCGGGGCCCCACACAGATGCAGAGGCTGTAGAGCCAATCTGTTGTAGTTTTCCAGATATTTTCCAAAGGTAAGTTATGCTAGGTTGCAGGGTCTGCTGATATCCTGCACCTTGGCTTTATTTATATTTCCTTTTTGCAGTACCCTATGCCTTAGCTATAGGAGATTAAGGGACACATTTCAAGTCACTGCTGCGGACCCACCGAGCGGTTTTATTCAGGTTAAAATCTACAGATTGAACATTAAAAATGGTTGAAGAGTTATTAACCTTGTTCCTTGCAGTTAGCACACTACACAAAGTTGTATGTTTTGGGTCATTTGCAGGTAGTAACTTTCTTGCGTGGGATGCAGTTCCAAGGTTTTTGGGGGGGCAGGCTGGTTAAGGTGGATAAGATAAAATTACTTTCCCTAGAAAGGAGAAGGAGAGGAGAGAAAGATTTGGTTACGGAAAAACAGAAAGTAGGTTTAGGTTACTTCAACAATTGCTGTAGCTATTAACAATATAAATGCATTACCCAGTTCTCAATACATTGTAAGTCAGTTTCCAATTACATATCATAGCAGCATGATTACATCACGTTTGCTTGAAATATTTAAAAATATTAAAGGTGGGTGGACTAAGATCAGCCCCTTGTAGTGGAGCAATCTAAATAATGATTAACAGACTTAGTGCTCTATAAAAGTAGATGAACATATACAAATAGTAACACACTGTATTCATTTACAGTAGAACTAAGCAAAAGCTCCTAGTTTCGGTAGGCCCTTTCCATGCAGCTGATCCAACTCATTTAGAGCAAAGCGTGTGTTATGTAGCCTTTGCGAGCACCAACAATGAATTAAAAGTCAGAGGAAACATCTTGATAGTGGCTCAAACATGTACAAAATGTCTAGCCTTTTAACCCTAATAGTGGAGTTTCATTTACAATTCTCTAGCATTTAACCGTGCACCCTTGATTACATGGATACTGTAGTTACAATCTTGGGCGCACACTAATACCAAATGTATATATTTTGTAACAGCTGCTATTTCATCCACTAGCATTTTATCTATACATTGTATCTTGCACCCTTGCTTACATGGATAGTACAGTTACACGCTTGGGTGCACGCTATAAAAAGATGTATGTACTTTATATCCTCTGCTATCTCATTTACTAGCGTTTAGCTGTACTGTATTGTTGGTGACCAGATTACTGAGAATATATTATAAGTCCCATTTTTTTCTTTGAGAAATACAGCTACAGGCTTGAATCCAGCTATATCACATGTAGCTAGTGTGATACAGTTGCTTTCTTATCCACTAGCGTTTAACTGAATGCTTACATCTACCCTTTTCGTTAGCATTTAGTTATACATTAGAGGCAGATAACACTCTAAAACATTGGTAATTGTAAGCACTACATCCCTTACTACTTTAGGAAATCGCTACAGGTTGTTGTAGACAACAGGGCCTTCTCGCAATGTGATACTGAATTGGTGTGCTAGTACATCACCAGTTTAATATTACATTCCTTGTCAAGAAAAATGCAAAGTCCAGCTACTATTAACCAATTTATCTGATAGCTCTATATCATGGATAAAACATTCTGCCTATAGATATAACATTCTACCTATAGATATATCGAAAGATCTTACAAAAGACACATAGCAGGGTGATCTTACTACTGGGGATGGTGTCCACGAGCACTGCTGGAATTTATTTAAAAATGGTGCCAAACGCCGACAAAGTTAATACCTCGCTTCCAACTGCATATGCTAGGGAATCCGCAATCTGATTGGGGCATCTACAGTGACGTAGGCCCCACACAGATGCAAAAGCTGTAGAGCCAATCTGTTGTGGTTTTCCAGATATTTTCCAAAGGTAAGGTATGCTAGGTTGCAGGGTCTGCTGATATCCTGCACCTTGGCTTTATTTATATTTCCTTTTTGCAGTACCCTATGCCTTAGCTATAGGAGATTAAGGGACACGTTTCAAGTCAGTGCTGCGGACCCTCCGAGCGGTTTTAATCAGGGTTAAAATCTACAGATTGAACATTAAAAATGGTTGAAGAGTTATTAACCTTGTTCCTTGCAGTTAGCGCACTACACAAAGCTGTATGTTTTGGGTCATTTGCAGGTAGTAACTTGCTTGTGTGGGATGGTAATCAAGGAAAGCTGGCTTTATTTGCAGATTATATTATTTTGTACCTGATAAAATCAGAAAAAGACATTACAGAGTTGTGGAATATTTTGAGACAGTTTCAAATCTTTTCGGGATACAAAAATTAATGAAGCTAAAACAAAGGCAATAGCGGTAAATTACGTACCCACACATGAACTGCTTCAGGAATACCCACATTTATGGGGACGTGATAAAATGAAATATTTAGGAGTATGGATTAAAAATGATTCTAGTGTGGCAGCTAAAGATATGTGGAAAGAGACTAAACAAAAGATAATACAAAACCTGAGAAAATGTAAGCATTGTTATATGGATATGGATAGTAAGATACAAGCAGTTAAAATGCTTTTAGTCTCTTTAGTCTTATACACAGGTCAGGCTTATTTTTGCCAACCAGAGAAGTTGTGGGTAGCAAATAATAAAGAGCTGAAGGACTTTGTCTGGGAGAATACAGGGAGGGGAAGACAGCATGAGTCAAGTTGGATAAGATGATTCTTCCAGTAGAACAGGATGGATTAGGATTACACAAACTCAATGCCAAAAAGTGCATTGTCATCCCATTTGGTTAAAACTCTGTACTCATGAACTACCACATAGGCAGCAATTTACTAAATACCGAATGTGTGATAAGAGACCTTGAGACCCAGGTGGACAGTAGTTTCTCCTTTGATAGTCACATTGCCGCAGTAGTCAGGAAGTCCTTCTACGTAATACACCTCATCATAAAAGGGTTCTCATCCAGGAAAAAAGAGGTCATTGTTCCTCTCAACTCGACACTCATTAGACCCATTATAAAGAACAACGCCCCTTTTGGAATGTACCTCAGAAGACATCTGCAGTAGCTGGAAAGGCCACAGAAGTACCTCACAAAGGGGATTACTGGCCTCAAACAAATGCTCTACACTGACCGTCTCAAAAAACTCAAGCTTTACAGCATAGCATATCACCTACTCCGAGGTGATCTCTGCCTAACATATAAAGCTATGTCAAACCCAGAGTTGTTGGACATGCTACAACTAAAGAAATCCCAATCCCTCTGAGCTACATGCTCTAGGGACCTAAACCTTGTCACCACAATAAACAGGACATGCTGGAGGGATAGATTCCAGAGACTTCCCATACTCTGGAACAGGCTACCCATCTATGTCAAGCAAAGTTCTTAATTAGCACTCTTCAAGAGAAATCTTGATGAGTGGATGGGAAATAGGAAATACACCCCAGGGATCACTTCTGTGTCTCTGCTCGACAGTGGCACAGGAAAATAACTTTCTTGGATGGAGTAAGCCAGGGAACCTTGTTGGTTTGGCTTACGTAGGCCCTTGGGCCAATAGCCTAATACCTACCTATGAACCTATGAACACAATTTGGATGGGTATTTCAGAGCTACACAGTTAAGAATCCTATACACAGCACAAGCAGAAAACTATAATTCACAGTGGAAAAGGATGATGATAAAACACAGGGGAAGTGCAAGAAACAAGTAGAGACCGAGATTGGAGATGCAGGCCTTTAAGGAGAATAAGAATAATAGTGCAGAATATTATATCCATAAAGTAGCAGAAAGTATTCTAAGAACTAAACTAATATGGAAATGGAGAAAGGAGATTCTGATGATAGGGATGACTGCAATTAAGGATACAGACAATAGGCAAGAGGGGTTGGAATTTATTGGAGAAAACTGGCAAAGGAACCAAGGTATTGGGAGCAAATAAGTAGAAAGGGAAAGATGATAGAATGAGAAGACACCAAGAATTTATTTGGACTGCAGGTTAAAGATTGCCTTCCCTATCAGGGATTGATATCAGAGTATAAGCAAAGAGAAGAAATATGGTGCCCTAAATGAAAGACCAGCACTTGTACACTTTTTAATATAATCTAGAACAGCAGCTGCCATTAAAAAGAGAATAATTAGTAGAGCATATAAAATAGTACATGATAATTACAAGAATAAATCAGAGGAGGTTAGAAAGAATTAGGGAAGAGAGATTGGAAAAGCAATTCACAAAGAAACAATGGGAGGATATATATATATATACCAAAAAGGCAACAAAATCTAGAAGATTTAGGATTTTTGCCTGGAAATGTTTACATAGATATTTTTATACTGCAAGTAGAGTCCAGAGAATTTTTCCTCAGGCAGACTGTAAGTGTTGGAGGTGTGAAGGGAAAGAAAGAGGTAAGTGGGAACATATTTTCTGAGAGCATGGTAAGTTGGTGGACTTTAAGGATTCCCTGCAGGATGCACTGTCGAAGACGCTGGGTGGGCGGGTTGGTCTGATAAGGGAGATGATTTTTCTGACCTGTGATACAGAATCGGAATTGCCTAGACATGTCAAGGCCTTGCTGTGTCCAATAATGGTGGTTACCGAAAAAGCAGTTACTATATTAATAGAGATAAAGCAATTGTAATTGAGATATTTAGAAAGGGGTAGGAGCAAACTACATAGGAAAAATGGGAATTGTGGGAACAATACATACAAGGGAGGAATGAGGTCTAAAAGGTGGCAGGACTTAAATGAGCTATGCAATGTTTGAGTGAGAAAGATTGGGT
Source organism: Protopterus annectens (assembly GCF_019279795.1). Classification (NCBI taxonomy): domain Eukaryota; kingdom Metazoa; phylum Chordata; order Ceratodontiformes; family Protopteridae; genus Protopterus; species Protopterus annectens. The sequence continues at coordinate 1,338,451,978 of NC_056726.1, forward strand.
AGATTATAAGTGATGTATCATGTTTGCAACTGGGAGTGTGTAATTTTGGTTTGTGATATAAAATGCTTGCAATTAAGATTGTGTCAGTGTGATTTGTTTTCATTTATATAAATGTATGATTGACTATGTAGTAAGTGATGGTTTAATAAAGATTTTTCATTTCTTGCTTAAAAAAGGCAGGAATTGAATAATTTATGTAATATTGCTTATGTTACATGATATATAGCAATATATGTGAAGTATAATGGTTGTTATGTTAATATAGTTTGATTACTTTTATATGAATGTAAATTTGCCTATGTCACCAGTGATAATTCAATAAAGGTATCTGGGAAAAAAACCTATATAGGTACTACAGATCATGATCGTGGAAACAACTTAAGGCAAGTTACTTACAATTTGTGCTACTCTTAAGTATGTTCTGTTGTTACATTGGGCAGATGCATGGTGTACGCGCCAGACCAAACATCTGCATGATTCATAAAGAGAAACCATATGTACTCGAGAAATTGGATACACAGCTGTGTACCAGGACTCCTTCAGCTGTGCAATTATATGCAAATAGGGTTCAACCTTATAGATCTGGATTCACAAACCTGTGAAGAAGGGACCATGATCAGAGGAGTTGCTCTCTGAGGCAAAGGGGGCAGCCACCCTAGGTGCAAGGCATTAGGGGACAATAGGCAGATGACAATCAGTCAATAATGCGCTACCAGCAGTCAGAAATAAATGCCGATAGTGCATTTGCACTCAGGACTACAGCACTTTAGTGCTTCATGTTAGGTATAAGATGTAGAAAGCAGCTTGCTACAAATGCGGCAACTAGTTTGCTACATTTGTCAAGTAAGCCAAAGATTTTTTTCAATCATTCTTTTTTTTTTTTAACTCCTTAACTTAAAAACTGAGGGGATCTGTACAGGGCGCTAGAATAAGTAGCTACAGCTCTGCCATGATTTACGGGTGTCCAGTACACGTGCCTACAAGATGGTAGCCAGTCTGCAACAATTGGTGTTATATGTTGCTCACCTATAACTACAGCAGCATTACATGCATGAACAGCAAATATTTGATTCTTGCTAAAGAGATGCAATAGTATCTCCTGGACTACAGTTTAGTGCACACAAACACAATGTAACAACTAGTCTTCTCCTTAACACAGAGATACAACTGAGCTCTGACTGCTGGAAATCCTCTCAGCACCAGTTATCCTTATTAGAATGATATGCAAACAGTGTGTGCTGACTGTCATGTCAAGTGAACCTCAATGTTTTATGCATTACTGTTTTACATATTTTGAAGTATGCAGTAGTTGTATCATACATTATTGCTTGGACACCTCAGCAGTGCTTCAGGTAGGAATAAAAGGGTCTTGCATTATTAATGCATTGATTAAAAAAAATAGGTTATATATTACACAGGGCTGATAGAAATACATACAAGCTTAAGTAACTCCTCTGGGATCTATAGGGCAGTTGTTCATGCTTTAAATCATTCACCTGCAGTACTTGGTGCACTCTGATCCTCTGGAGTAAAACACCTGGAATGGTAACAGCTGATAGTGCAGATTAACACCGGGTGTTAGGTAAAGTCCCTTTCCAGCAGCAATACTCACACACAAGTGAAAGGACTAATATTGCTTTGACTGTGTTTTACTACACCAGCGGCACTTCCAAAACACACGTTGATAGTACATTCTGTGCATGATGTTGGTCTGTACACAGTGTAACTTAGTCCTCTCCCATCCAAATCCCGAAAGGTGGGAACTGCCATCTCTTTGAATCTGGTATCACTCTTGAGCACTGAGTGCACTTCACATTTATGGGACTGGGCACCATAGTTCACAAGTTTGTACTAAGTGTATGGCCATTGAGAATGTCAGCCACATCACCCAGTACTGGTGGGAGACGAACAGTGTCTTCTGTTAAGCAGAGTTCCCTTACATATCCCAGGTGAAAAATTGTAGCCATCCAGACTGATTTTAAAGATTGCTAGGGAAGTACTCTGCTTTATATATAAGGGCAGCCTGTTCCACATATGGGACTTATGCTGGGTTATGTACTTGACACTATCTGATGTTGTTGATGTGGTAGTATAGGTTTGCTTTACTACTGGATCTGTTGAAGTAAAGGAGTTCTAAGAGCTAAATCATTTGTAACAAAGAAGGCTAAGAAGAAATTACCCATCAAGAGTCTATGTGGCTCTACTCGGCAGAGGCACTAGGAACTAAGGTTGGGTAGCAGGATGCCAGGGTAATCATATGGACTAGGCTTGTAAAGGCTCCAGAGCCATTAGCCTAGTATACACCTAAAAGGACAGGGCTTTAACTATACATGCCCAGTCTCCTGCAAAGCCCTCTAATCCTATATGCAGTTGACATGGTCCTCTACAGGTCCAGACACTCATACTCCATAATCTAATCCCATACTCAAAATGATTTACTCCTACTTCAGCAATAGTTTATTCACTACAATCTACTACTGAACCTATCAAAAACCATAGCAATGCTTTTTGGAACTCTTCGAAGATTGTCACAGTCTTTTAGCAACCTTCTGATTAATGCACTAATTGACCCCAACACTAAAAACACCACCTCCTTCAAACATCTTGGGGTCAGGTTTGATCAGTCTCTTAATTTCAGTCTAACAACATAGGTTCATAGGTTCATAGGTAGGTACTAGTCTATTGGCCCAAGGGCCTACGTAAGCCTAGCCAACAAGGTTCCCTGGCTTACGCTACCCAAAAAAGTTATTTTCCTGTGCCACTGTCGAGCAGATTTACTACTGGATCTGTTGAAGTAAAGGAGTTCTAAGAGCTAAATCATTCGTAACAAAGAAGGCTAAGAAGAAATTACTCCTCAAGAGTCTATGTCGCTCTACTCGACAGAGGCACTAAGAACTTACATTTCTAAAATAAACTCCCTTCTTTTCTGAGCTAACAAATATCACTTTTTCCCTCTCTTCCTATCAGACTTCCCACTGCTAAATGAGTCCCACTCACCCAGTTTGAGTACAGCCTCCTTTAAAAACACACCGACAACCCTCTCCTCTTACCTCCCAACACTCAGACTTGCGAGAGATGCACTTATATATCCAAATTGGAAGGCACGCACTCTCCAGCCAAGACCGGAATAGCTGGTCAAGAGGAAAAGATCAGCACTTGCACCACACCACATTGAACACATAGCCCTCCAGAACACACAGCAGCACTGCCTTCACATAAAAATGCAAATCACACACCCACCTTCATGGAGGCTCTCAATAAAAATCTACACAAACAGCAGAGACCTCCAAGGCAGAAACGCACTCCACCACCACAACACAACAGCAATCATGAGACATATAACTCTCCTAAACAGTGTGCCACTCAACCAAAGCCCCAACGCAAAACAGCATGCCCAACACACTAGTCATAGGTGACTCGATAGTGAGGCACACTGATGTCCCAACACACTAGTCATAAGTGACTCGATAGTGAGGCACACTGATGTCCCAACACACTAGTCATAAGTGACTCGATAGTGAGGCACCCTGATGTCCCACTCATTAGGTTAAGTAAGGAGAAAGTAACAGTCAGCTGCCTGTCAGGCGACAGGATCTGCCACATAATACACACACTCATGTCCCTCAACAACAGGAACAAATATACCTCAGTCATTGTACATGTGGGTGTGAATGACCTGCAATGTACCTCCCTGGACTACATGAAAAGAGACATAGAGGAGCCCTCAGGTTATGTAGGACAGGCGGGTATAACCCTGGCCCTGAGCAGCATCCTACCATCACCCAGAATGACACCACAGTAAAAGCAGAAAATTATTGATTTCAACAATTGGCTACATTTCTGGTGTCATTCTAAGGGGATCCAGTATCTGTCTGCCTGGGATGACATGATTGACAAACCTCGATGCTTTGCCAGAGGTGGCCTGCATCTGTCACCCCTGGGCTTTCGGATACTGGCCAAGGCTCTTGCCACCCCTATAGTGCCTTTTTTAGGCAGTGTTCCAAAGACCAAATTACCACCATAACAGCTACTAACAAATGCAATATGAGGGTCATGCTGCTCAGTGCTAGAAGTCTAAATCTCAAAATGCACTCGCTCGAAGCACTCCTTAAAATGGAGAACATTGACATTTGTGCTGTAACAGAGACCTGGTTCAAGGCAACAGAAAGCACCCCTGCTCTACCAGGCTACAACTCATTCCACACCTTTCGGCTCCAGAACTTGGACTGAAGCTCCAAAGGCAGTGTTTTTTCCATATTCATAAAGGATGCGCACACCTCTAGACTGGTAGCCCAACATAATGCATCTGAAATACTTCAGGTGCAGCTAACATTGGGTAAGACAGCGATTCAAGTTGTAGCCTGCTATAGGTCCCCAGCCATATCCCAAGACTCACACTCCATGTTCCTAAGCACCCTGGAGAATATTAGGATACAACCTAACACTCTCATACTGGGTGACTTCAACTACCCCTCCATTAACTGGGAAAACTACTCATGTACCAATACACTTGCCCAACGTTTCCTGGAATTCATTAATTCCAATGCCCTGGACCTGCTCATTCTTACCTCCACTAGAGGTAGCAACATCCTTGACCTGGTCATTACTAACATGGGTGACCATTGCTCTGCACCAGTAATCAGCTCCTCCCTGGTTAGAGCCGACTACAAAACTAATCACCTTAGAAATCCACATCCCTCCCACCTCCCCTCCCAGAAAGGTAATCACCATGAAAAACTTCTCCAAAGCTAACTTTGGGCTCCTAAAAACAGAGGTGGCTAACTTCATGGCACCCCATGCAAATGGAGAATGGTTGCATGACCACCGAATCATACACCAATGCACTGTATGAACAAGTACACAAATGCATGGATCTCGCCACACCCAATAGAACCAAGATGCTCTCCTCCAAAAAAAGGAAGCCAATCTGGTGGTCCCCTGCCATAAACAAACTCTACAACAGAAGGAGGAAACTGATGTGGAATAAGGTAAAGTCCCAAGACTGGAAAAACTCCCTTACCAGCCTCAACAAAAAGTTGAGATCCCTCATCAAATCTTCTAAAGCTAACTATGAAAACAGAATTGCAGCAGATAGTAAAGACAACCACAAGGTCTTCTACAGTTATGTAAAGAATCGCCATGGCAATACCCATATTTGCTTTGAGCTACTGCACAATGGTACCTCCTATACCGAGCCAACAGATATTGCCAATATACTGGCCGACAGATTCAGTGACAACTTTACCCCTCTCTCCCCCCAAGGACCAACTGCAATACCAGTAGATTGCCAGGCACCCATTATTACTGCTGCACAGGTTAAACAGCACTGTCCAAGGCCAAGAATAGAGCTTCTATGGGACCTAACAATACCCCTGGCTGTGTTCTATATGAACTACAGAGTGAACTGAAAGTATTCTGTAATTAAACTTTAATGTCTAGCTTTTCTCCCCGAGCCTCCACTAAAGTAACCTCCCTAAGCCCTGTGAACTAAATTGTAAATATTTTATTTCTCTTTCTCTTTAGAATGCTACCTGTTGTTTGTAATCCTAACTTTCTTTGCAACTAATCATGAAATTTTCTTGGTAATTAATCATGTAATTTTCTTTGTAATTAATCATGTAATTAAACTTTGTATTGTGGAGCTTTTCTCCCCGGGCCTCCACTGAAAACGGGCTCCCTAGGCCCAGTGGACCTCCCCGGTCATCAAACTGGAATAAATAAATAAATAACTGGCACCTCACCTGTGTGCCCTGTTGAATCACAGCCTCACCTCAGGCTTTGTCCCTACCGAATGGAGCACTGCTACAGTCATCCCTCTCCACAAAGGAGGAGTGTCTACAGACCCTGAGATCTATGGCCCCATTAGCCTGATGAGTCTGATATGCAAAGGTATGGAAAGCATCATCCTGGACCTAATAAACAAGGATATAGGGAATCTCCAACCTCTGGATCCCACACAGTTTGGTTTTGTGAAGGGTAGATCATGCCTGCTCAACTTGGGTGACTTCTTTGAGTCAGTCACCAGAGCAGTGGATGAAGGCAAGGTGGTTCATACAGCCTACCTTGATCTGGCCCAGGCCTTTGATACCATTCCCCACTCAGGAATCATAGAAAAACACACCAAGCTAGGCATCAACCCCTATATCACTAGTTGGGTTGCAAACTGTCTCACAGATAGAACCTACAGTGTGAAAGTAGCAGACTGCAATTCAGACTGATAACTAGTCATGAGTGGAGTCCCTCAGGGTTTGGTCCTGGGTCCTTTCCTGTTTGGTATCTACTTCTCAGAAGGCCAGGCCAACACAAAGGGACTCTGGCTGACAAAGTTTGCAGACGATTGCAAGTTGGGAGCTATTATTAACTCCCCAAGTGATGTTGACATCCTACAGAATGGCCTCACTGAGACCAATGACTGGTGGGAGAGCCATGGCCTTAAGCTCAGTGTCAAAAAATGTGTCGTCATTCCCTTTGGGAAAATCCCAGTTCCCATGAATTACCACATTGATGGTAGTCCACTGAACACAGAAGATGTTATAAGAGATCTGAGAACACAGGTTGACAGCAACCTCTATTTTTATCACCACATTGCCACTGGTGTCAGAAAGTCCTTCTATGTAGCACATCTCATTACTAAGGGTTTTGCATCCAGGAAGAAAGAGGTTATTGTCTCCCTCTACTCTTCCCTCATTAGGCCACTCATCAAGTACAATGCCCCATTTGTTATGTACCTCAATAGACACCTGCAACAACTGGAGAGGCCGCGAAAGTACCTCACAAAGAGGATCCTAGACCTTAAACACTTGTCCTGTATGGACAGACTAAAAAAACTCCAACTATTCTCTGTCTCATATTGCCTACTTAGAGGTGCTCTCTGCTTGACTTACAAAGCCATATCTGACCCAGCTCTGTTAGAAATGCTACATCTAAAGAAATCCCAATCCCTCTGCACCACATGCTCCAGAGACCTCAACCTCATTACCACAATCAACAGAATGTACTGGAGGGACAGGTTCATAATCCAGGGACTGCCCATGCTATGGAATAGACTTCCCATACATGTCAAGCAGAGCACCTCGCTCAGCCTCTTCAAGAGAAATCTTGTTGAGCTGATGGGAAATAGAAAATTCACCCCGGGGATAACTCCAATGGCTCTACTCGACAGAGGCACTGGGAACTAAGGTTGGGTGGCAGGATGCCAGGGTAAACCTATGGCTAGGCTTGTAAAGGCCCCAGGACCATTAGTCTAGTACACACCTATGAACCTATGAACACATCACCACTACAAACCATATCTAATTTGATTTGTCAGTTCATTACTAACTCTAGTCCTCAAGAGTACTGCTGCATCATCCTTCACAAGGCCAGATGGCTTCCCATTACACAAAGAGTCAACTATTACTAGGGTTTCCACTCTACAATTTACAAAGACTGGAAACTTTTTCTCTTCTTTCTTCCAAACTACATGAAACAGCCTTGTCTTATAACCTATAGCAATACTGTCAAACAGCACCCTCAGGCTCTATATGAAGAACTCTGTTCTGTTGCACAAAACTGCATTCAACACAATGGCTCCAAATCCATGGCTATCTTTATCTATCTATCTACCTACCTACCTACTTACTTACTTACTTTATTTATTTATTTATTTATTTATTTATTTATTTATTTGTTTGTTTGTTTATTTGTTTATTTATTTCACTTTGATAATTGGGAAAGCAGACTGGTCGACAGACATTTTCAGTTACTGCCCCTTCCTTCTTTGTCTTAAAGAAATTTCTAAGTGCTCCAAGCTCAGTGTATAGCTTAATACCCACCTTTAAACCCAACAAACCCATGTTAGGATAAGTCCGAGAGTCCCTGATTCTGTAGTTGTCCTCATTCAATGTTCTGAGACCTAAGCAACCTTCAAGGCCTAATTGTAAAGCTCAGGCAGTAGTCCCAACCTAATTAATAAATTTCCTGGGTCCTAGTGGATTGTTTTTAAGCCCCTGGACCTTGTCTTCTTCTCATACCTTGTAGCCTTGCGTGAGCTCACCTATTCTAACCTCCTCTTCTCTCTAATTCTTTGGTCCCTTCTGTGTCCGATGCACTCTAGTGACATCTTTTATAAATATACATCAGCAGTCCCTACTAAAAGTTTGCCTAAGGCTGTAGTCAATATTAGCTGTAATTTATCTAACCAAAGATGGAATACTTCAGAATGAGGAGTCATTCTTTGTAGATTTACCTAAAAATAACTTTTATCTCTCCTGCAGTTCTTACATCAGAAGATGTCAGAGTCTCCCCTTTCTCCTTCTACAATCCAGATCATCAGTTTTCTAAACATTACACAGTCTTTCATTATCAATTCATTCAAAGAGGCTTTTTATGAAATATGTTTTCCACTTTTACATTCTAGTCACTATAGTAATTGGTAAAACTGAAGAAAGAAGACAAGATACTCATAACTGTCTGTTGCTGTTCATTGCCTTTGCTGATTGCTTTTGTGAGAAGTTTTAGTAGCACACAGTTCCTAACTGTGCTGACTATATCTTAACTACACATGGGATTTCTTCATGCTTGATATTTCTTTTTGGGTAACTTGGTATGTGCTTTTGTATTTTCTCTAAGCTTTGAATGTATAGTCCTGTTATTATAATTCACCACATATGTAGATGAATTGTTCAAAATTACTCTTTCATACGCTCATAGGTGATTACTAGTCTAATAACCTCACTGGGCCTTTTAAGTCTAGTCATGTTTCCTAAATGTATCTGACAAGCTTTGATACCCCAGGGTTATTGTACAAGGTATATGAAGGATTGGGCATGGGTGATCAAGCTTTTACAGGTTGCAGCTGTCTAGCAGAAATATATGAGCTAGACCAAGGTACATTTTTGATTCAATATAAATAATAGGAAAGCAACAAACTCCCACAAACTAGAACAAAAAATTATATATATATATACATATAAAATACTGGCCGCAGAGTTAAAAGATACACTTTATTCAGATAGTAGTAAGTGTTTTCATTCTGAATAGAACTTCATCAGACCATCCATTTACCAGTACTCAAAGTTTTTTAAACAGCTCATTTAATTACATAATTAACATCAATTAACTCACATCAATGCTTTAATGCTTTCCTGTGCAATACTGCTTTAAAATTTTCTTTATCATTCAACCCTGGAAACTTGCAGGCATCCAGTTTAACCTGGAAGCTGTATTTCTTTCAGTCTAATTCCTCTTCAGCCTCAAATCTACATTCATAATCACTGACCTGATCTATGACACTAAATAAAAAATAACTATTATTAATATTAACATTTATACTATTAGCATTATTCTCAGCCTGACTCAAATGCTTTTGAACAACATTGTTTGCCAAAGCGTTGCCCATATCTAATTTCTCAATAGCATGCAAATGTTCATAGACCCTAGCATTAAATTCTCTAACAGTTCTCCCCACATAAAATGCATTAGACATTATACACATACCAATATGAACTACAAATTTGGATTTACGTGAATACTTATTATAAAATCAAATCATAAAATCACTGCTTTTAAGAAATAATTCAGTTACTTTTCTAACAATTTTACAATAATTGCATAACTGACATTTAAACATACCCTTCAAAAACCCACCCCTCTATCACTGGGATTCTTGCAGAAAAACTCTTACCCTTGTTCATAATAAACCTAGAACCCTCCCCATTAACCTTCTTAGTATCAGGGAAATTCATAAGAAATCTCCAATTGTCTGTGATAACCTTTCTGATGAATTTTTCATCCACAAAACTGCTAATAAGGCATGCCAATGTATATTTATTTATTTTTGTTGACAGGAAATTTTCCGACTGAGCTAAGAATAGTCCTTTTTCAGTGGAGGCCAGGGGAGAAAAGCTCCAAAACAAAAAGAAATATTATCCAACACATAAAGAATGATGCAAATTCAAATGTACAAATAAAAGAGAGATCTACATAAGTCATATTCTAAAAGTGATTTTTAAACTCTTTACTTTCCTTCTTATAAGTATCAACTCTGCAAATAATAACAGGTGTGTAATCAATATCCATTTTCTTATCTACCTCATTGTATACTTTTCAAGCATCAGCCTAGGGTACCCTCTCCCTTCAAATTCAAGTAAAAAAATGCTGGGATCATCTGTGAGCCTACTTGCTCTGATAAACTGTCCCTTAACTATATTCTCTTTCAACGTGGCATGATGCATGCTTTGAAAATGCAAATAAACATTACTCTGAACTTCATTTTATGCATTTTAAAATTCAGTAAGCCTTTGCAGAGATTTTTATACTGTCACGTCCAAAATGGTAATACTGTTTAAATCTGCAGTGAATGTAAACTTCAGAAACATAGAAATACTATTTAGATATTTAATTAAATTTAATTCAGTAGAATCACTTTTCCATAAAATATATCATCACTAAAATGTTTATAAACTAAAACAAAATTGAAATACTCAGACTTATAAATATATTTGTTTTCACAACCTGTCATGAATACATTTGCATAACTGAGAGCCATAGGGGTTATCAAATACAATATGACAAAATCACATCCAACATTTTAGTCAACAGCCTTATTTGCTGTATAGAAAACATTTATGAAGAATACAACTCCTTATTGACCAATTCCAAACCTTCCACATTTGGAATCACTGAATGTAACAATGTAATATCTGCTATAACTAACATAGTATTCTCATTAATTTCAATATTGGAAATACTATTAATAAAATCAAAAGGATCTTTAATGAAGATTCCCCTTTACGTACCAATTTTTGCAAATATTGATTCCCCACCTACTCGTCCAAGATACGTTTGAACTGGATTAGGGAGAAATTCTGCTTTAAATGGATGGGAAGCCTGTTTGAGAGAAAGGACAGTCTCTGAGATACCTACCTGTCCCTCCAATATATCCTGTTTATGTTGTAAACAAGGTTTAGATCTCTCGACTGGGGATTCTGATGCTATCTGCTTTGTGGAAGTGCAGCAGGTCCATTAGAGTAGGATCAGTGGATTCTTTGTAGGCCAGGCATATATCTCCTCTCTGAAATCTGTACGAGACTGAGCGGGGAGTATCTTTTGTGTGGAGTCTGCATGCCCTCCCCGCGGTTGGGTGGGCATTCGAAAGACATGCGTAAATGGGTGTGCCTTTGTTAAAGGTTGGACGTCGAGCTGGCACCTCAGCATTCATGAAAATCTACTGCCAATCATTAGCGGGCCGGAGTTCCGCTGTGGCGACCCCTAATTGGGTAAAAGCCGAAAGACAAACAAACTGAGTACAGGGTTAGGTTTTTGAGGCAGTCTGTGTATGACGTGCTTGGTCAGTTATACACCAAAGGGGGCACTGCATTAAATAATTGGTCTGATAGGGGCCAAGTATAGAGGAAACAATGACATCCTTAGACCAAATCGTTATACTTTTGCTTATATGTTGTGCAATAAATCTCCATCATCATAAATCTCTACTGAAAATGATTAATTTGTAAAGCATTTTTGGTACAACTGCATAATCTGATGGATGAAAGCATTTCCATGTGATTTGTTGTGTGCATTAATTTTTAATAATCTGTTTGTTATAAATATTTTGTGTTTTCTTTTCTTTTAGACGTCATAAAGTAGGCACTCATTCACCAGAATGGGGGATATCAGAAAGTGTAATGCCAAACAAAGTACATAATGAAGACAATCCATCCAAAATTGTAATGGCAGAGTTTAATCATGTACAAGAGAATACAGACAAGACTGCAGAGACAGCATCTCCTAAAATAATTCTATCAAGAGATGCTATGCTCTACCTTTCAGTTGTAACTTGCATCATGCTGCCTGAGACAGGAACAAAGCTTTGATTGGACTTCTTATAAAATGTTGTTTCATGACACTTTCTATTTTATCAAACAACAACCACAAGACAAAAGGCAAACAATGCTGAAAAAATAAAAGCAACAACAAAAAAAGGACTGAGACTACATAATACCAGTTGCTATTTCAGTGAGATAATTTGCAACTGGAATTTATCTTACCTTAAAAGACAGGAAACCAAAAAAAAAAAATCAAAGCTTGAGTGACACTCCATGGCAATAGACACTGTCTGAATTTCTGAGTGAACTAAAACAATGCACTAAGGTAACACATCAGTGAATGTAATAACACACTATTACTTAGTTTTATGAATCTATTCCTTATGATCATTATGAATATAGCTGAAGGGGAGGCATTGCAAAGACATACACAACTCTTCTGTGTGGCCAGCTGAACAAGACATGGAGCTTTGAGAAAAATGAGTAAGAATTTAGTCTGAGAATGTAACACAAACAGGCTAAAAATTTATAGCTGCTAATCATCTTTATCTTGCAGTCAAAGGTTTGATTCCCTCACTATCCATTCATGTACTATATGGCCGAACAAATCACATGCAGTCTGTGAAAAACTGGGTTTAAGTCGTGTCAACAAACTGAGGAAGAGCCCTGAGACCTGCTCAGAAAATATTTCTCAACTCACATATTGAGTAAAGATGGTGGATAGGTGTCCCTGATATGGAATGTATTGAATAGAGTGAATAGCATAACTGATTACTAGTAGAATCCAAATATACTGGAGAAACCAAAATCAAATACATTAAATCCTGACATAATAGCAATGTATTGAAACCACAGCTGACCACCACTTACCAAGTTTTGCAAACATTTCTTTCTAGTTATATTCATGTTTCTGTTCTAATTGTCCAGTAACTGCATTTGCCATTATCAAGGCTGTATGATGCCGGACAGGCAGTTTTTCAGAGTCTGCAGTACTGTAGAACTGTTAAAACTGAATATAAATTATAGGAACCTTTTATAGTGGCAGTAGAAAAAAATATGAATATTCCCATGACGTTTCATATGAAACACTGCAGACAAGAGTTTAGCTGGTACCTGACTAATTTCTACCATTACTCTTTTAAGCAACTATGTACCCCTGCAAAATCAGCATTAATTTTAGCTGGGCATTCTTTTGTAGGCTTCATTCCCTCCTTCCCACCTTCAGCAACAGAAGAAAAGCAGTCACTATTATCCACAACTATCTTTCTACCTAAAAAGAAAGAAAAGAATGTATATAGAATATTAAACTCTTAAACTTGATACACCATAAAAATGTTAGCATAATACTATTTGTTTGAAACTTGTACCATGCAAACATAAACTATGAAACCTGATGGGTAAACAGAAGATGGAGATGGATAGAATTTGTGTTTACTTTTTACAACCAACATGACATGAGGGGTACCTCATGTCATCTCGAGATCACTTGAACAATTAAGTCAGATGTAACTAAACACTGAGACTAGATCTTCATCATAAATATCTAACAAAGAGAAGCATTTCACTTCATTACCACTGAATGACTCTCCATTTACAGGTAAAACATTCTGCACAGCAAAGTTGTCTTGCAGTAACAGCGATGGACATCAAAGCTCACTGCAAATGCATGACCAGCAACTATACTTATACCTGTGGTCATCTCGTGGTTTACAGATAGTTCAACAATAATCTTACAGTCGATATTTTAAGGGATAGTAGCTGTGCTGGTTCTGACATGAGTTTATTTGGGAGCATATCTTGGTAGCATAGCTAATCTAATCTGTTCAGTCAAAATATATTTTGAAACAATATCTTTCACAGGTCCTTTAATCTGACATATTTAACTAATTGTTATTTAATCCCTGTCAAATGTACTGGCTTTAACGATTGATGCACTGCAGATCACTGTTCCTCTTCACATTGTTGGTAAATTCAGTTACTAACACTCTGGCAGATAATAGACTCACAGTAATTCATTTTCATGAAATCTGTGTGATATACTAATTTAACAATACTTGAATTTACTGTTCTTTTAGTATTGTTACATGTCCTGCATGGGTTGTTATTTGACTTACAATATATGTAATATATTTCATGGATTTGTTGTATTTATATTTAATTTTTTCTGCTGTTCTGCTGCTTTTTTTTTTTTTTTGGTCCTTTCTATACCTCCATTCTCAAGGAACAATGTTAGGACTGAAAATTTACAGAGGTCAATAAACCAAGCACATGGACATACAACTCTTTGACTGGTCTCTTTAAATCTATTATTTTTTCTTTCAGTTTTATTTCCTGCTAGCTTTTGAATCAGTAGGTAGTAACTGCTGCCCTTAGGACTGATGGATATGTTAAAATTTGGAGATTTCACAAGAAGGTCAAGTCTTGTACCTCTGGTGATGATAGCTATGTTCTAACAATGGTCAGATAGTCTCAGCCAACAAGGCTTCTCTTCTGATGTCATTTATTTTAAAAATAAGGAACAGCTATCTGTCTTAGCCTAGTGATGTGTACCAGAATCATTCTATCATAAAATCAAAACATAAATCATTTCAGTGCAGCATAACAAAGGAAGACCAAATAGCTTTCACTTCATGACCCACTACAATGAAGCATTTTAAATAAACAAATAAATAGAAAATTAGCTAGATATGAAGGATATGGGATTATAGTACATATTCCATACATTAACAGTTTGTGCAAAGAAAATGACACGGAAAGAAAGGAATGCTCAGCTGTATAGCTTACAATAATTACTTCCTTGCTGTGTGTGCCAAAGTCAGTCAGTAACTCTCAAAATCTTTGTCATTGCTTCCAAAGAATATGACAATGAGAGGCAATATATGAAAAAGCAGATACTAAATTTCATTTGGATAAAATGCAAATGCACTGTTAACAACAGTAACCACCACAGACATAAAGCACAACATACCAGACAGTCCACTATAGACATATAAAGCAGCAGAAGACATAGGTAGGTAAAAGTTTTACATATACAGCTACGTGGTATATAACACTGTTTACTAGCTTTACTATTGTTATGTCTGCCTCATACATAGACATACATGTACTAATAAAAACATGCACTCCTACACAGTGAAGAGAAAATAGAAAAACAGTTCAAAATAATAGCATTACCCCACATAACATTTCTACATGAAAAGTACTATACAGATAATCAACTAAACAATAATTCATATTTCTTCTGTCAACAATACAAACCTTTTGATAACAACTTTCTTGAGAGATATTCTCCAAAATTAAAATACAGATGTAATTAATGTACATAGAAGGCATACTGAATTAACATGCTTTATGTTTCACTTCATTAGTATGTTATTATGTACTGCAAAAAGAAGCCTATGGTATACATTTAATGACACAAAATAAAAATCAATAAACCATATATGTATAGACATATGGGTCATTGTTAATTGGATGACAGCCCATATAACACACAAGTCACATAAACA
This sequence comes from Protopterus annectens, assembly GCF_019279795.1. Classification (NCBI taxonomy): domain Eukaryota; kingdom Metazoa; phylum Chordata; order Ceratodontiformes; family Protopteridae; genus Protopterus; species Protopterus annectens. The sequence continues at coordinate 1,338,467,294 of NC_056726.1, forward strand.
TTTTGATCTAAAACACAACTGGTCAACAATACATTTGTGTGAAAATATTTGGTCTAAACATATTTAATGAACAGATGGGAAGCAATGACAGATTCAATCAAAACATATGCTGTGTGGAATGTAGTGTGCACCAATGAAATACTTTAAGTAATGAAACCTAGAGACACCTCTGTCCAGCACATCACACGTCACTGTTTTCCATTGTTAATTACTGCTAGTGCAATGTCTGTCTTACCTGCTTTTGAGAAATTTCTCTCATCTTAGAATTGCTGTGATCATGGAGTTAGTATACATAGATAGATAGATAGATAGATAGATAGATAGATAGATAGACAGATAGATACAATTTTGGGAGGACTTGTCCCCCAGAAAAAACACTTGAAGTTAACTATCGTGTTGTTGATGATTTTTTCACACATATTCATTGAGATTCATAAAGGTAATATGTACACCTTGAGGTAATTTTTCTGAATACAAGAACAGCTCTATCGCAATGTTTTCACTGTCTACTCACTCAGAAAAGTTATACAAAGAGGAGATTTAGTATACACCTCGTACAAAGTAACCTTTATGAATCCCTCCATTGTGTTCAGACAGAATATTTTCACACAAATGTATTATCAAACAGTTGTGTTTTGTGCCAGAATGTTTAGAAAAATATATGTCACACAAATGTATAGTCTACCAATTTACTTAGACCCATATATATATATATATATATATATATATATAGAAATAAAACTCCAGCAATAGCAACCATGCGACAGTTCCACTAATAATAATTCATTAAATCTTGAGCAAGATGAAAAATATTCAAACCAACATCCAAACCATGAAGAAATGAGTTTGCCTTCATAAAGAGATCCACTGTTTCAGGTAAAGAACTTCTTTTAATGGGTAGTGCACTCTCAGTCAAAGGTAAGCGCTTTCACATTAGCTTCATCAGACCATGAAGGACTGAGTAGTAACAGATATTTAAAAACAAATACACCAATCAGATGCACACCTACTGTGTGACATCACATCCTCTAATTCATGCAGAGTCTCACTTTCAATTCAAGTGACTAGGATATCTTCTAACAGTGTATTAAAGTGCTAGAAACACATATAAACTGATCTCATGTAAAATATAATTCTAAAAATCTAACCATAGGTTCATAGATTAGTACTATGAATGTGTGAAGCCAGATTGCTTTAAAAATCGTAGCATATAAAAATATGCACTTAAAAAAGGCATATTATAAAAATGGCATATTATAAAAATATAAATATGTTGCACTAAGATTCATGACATCTACACGAACTCTAAACAAACCAATGCTGCATCAAAAAATATATATAATAAGTAAGCAAAAATATATATAAATAAATCAACAAATAAATTTCTATATAAAACGCCAGACTCATGAGCCTTATATAAATCAAAAAAAAAAAGACTACCAAACTTGACAGAATATGAAATGAACACTAAAAATATTGTGTATACAAAATATTACAGTCAATTGTTCAGAAAATCCATGATTCACAAAAACTGTCAGATGAACTACAAATGAAGTCAGAGACTCATTATGGTAGTAAAAACTTTCTGACTTCATAAAGTGTGAGAACAGGGAAAAACAACACCAACAACATGTAAAGGTAGTCATTCTTACAAAAAGTATGTAACCAAACGTTGGTAAAAACACAGCATCACAGATAAAATACAATGAAAACTATTGAATATGATGAAAACTATTAAATAAGCCATATCCCAACCATGACCTAAAAGAAGAATGTTAAAATATAGAAAATTAGAGAAAGGACATAGAATGAATCAATGTTAGTTATCTAACTTTAAGACTTTTAATACGCAGTGCTGGTTTGATAGAAGTTCTATCATTCAACCCTTTACCTGCATCTGCCCTTAAGCGAATAATCCACTTCATTTCAATATCTTCAGTTAAATCCCTGACATTACCTCCCCTAATATTGGGCAGGATGGTGGCTATCACCATAAACTCAAAAGTGTGTGCAGGGCCAGTTGTCTTTACATGTTTCGCAAGGGCATTGTTGTGTGCACCCGTTCTTATATTGTATAAGTGTTCTCTAATTCTACACTTCAGCTCTCTATCCGTCTTGCCTACATAAAATGAGTGGCATTGTAGGCATTGAGCCAGATAGACCACATGTTGGGTATCACAACTTGCTTTGCAATTAAAATTGTATCTTCTACCAGTGTCTGGGTGGACAAAACAATTGGAGCTATCAATAAGACTACAATAATTGCAATTTCCACATGGAAATGTACCTTTAGTGCTGAGAGCCTCTCTCTCATTCTTTGGATGGCATAGCATTCTCTTGATGTTCTTTCTATTCTTAAATCTGAATTTAGGTCTCTCACCTATAATTCCAGCTATTTTGGATCAGTAAGTAAAACACCCCAGTGTTTACTAAAAATATCATAAATTCTACCCCTATCACTGGTATAGAACATGGGTATCTTAGTTTCCAGATTGAACTTCTCTCCGACCCTGGGAATACTTTCAGTACAAGCAGAAAAGTAGGGTTTCGCTCTATTGTTCCTCAGTGAGTATATGTCAACCATTCCTTCTTCTACATCTCTCTCTGAATAACCTCTCTTAGAAAACCTATCCTTAAGTTTTCTTAACTCTGAATCAAAGCCTACATGTGTATTATTAAGCCTCGAGGTCCGCATTGCTTGCCCCTTGACAACATTGTGAAACACATATTTGGGGTGCATGCTGCTTCGATGTAGTAAGGTGTTTCTATGACAATCCTTCCTATGAGTACTGGTACAAAGTGTATTGTCACTTAGTATTTCCACATTAATATCTAAGAAACTGATACGCTCGAAAGAATTAGTCATTGTAAATTTCAAAAAAGGAGTAGCCTGGTTCATGTACGCCACAAAAACATTTAAAGCTTCAGGGGTGCCGTCCCATAAAAGGAAGACATCATCGACGAAACGTTTGTAAAACGGAATACATGTGTTAAAGAGATCCTGCTTGTATAGATAATCCTCTTCCCAAAGGGCTAAAAACATGTTGGCGTAGCTATTGGCACAAGGTGTGCCCATAGCCACGCCATCATGTTGCAGGTATATAGTTTCACCAAACATGAATATATTGTTTTCCAAAACTGTAGTCAAAAATAAGCACAACAGTTCAATCAGGGTATCTGTGTAAGTACTATGTCTAGAGAGATAGCATCTAATATTTTCAACTCCTTCCACATTGGGAATTACAGTAAACAACGATTGTATATCCAATGTTACTAATAGGAAGTTCTTAGAACTATCCTTATTACTCTCATAGAAAGTATATAACTGTTGAAGAAACTGTTGCGAATCTCTTAAGATATTTAAACTGTCATTAACTAATGGTCTAAGGTGTTTCTCTATAAATACAGACAATGATTCTGTACACCAACCACGCCCTGAGACTATGGGTCTCATCGGTGGATTCACACCATTCTTATGGATCTTAGGCAGTCCATTTATTATTGGAATCACTGGGTTGTCAACTATCAAAAACTTGAATAGGTCATTAGTAATAGCATCTCTATTTAGTAAATCAGTAAGCATAGATTTGATACTATTAATCTTAAAATCTACTGTACTTCTATTTATGATCCCATAAAATCTTCTCTCACTTAACATGTTATACATAGATGTTTCATAAACTTCTGTGTTCATCAGAACAGTTGGTCCACCTTTATCAGCTGGACGTATAGTGATGTTTTTATCACTTTGTAGTTTTTTCAAAGCTGACCTTTCATTCACATTCAAGTTGTTATACTTACTTCTGGTGGTGCTACCTGATTCATTATCAAAATACCTATAAATATCATCTTCAACCAACTTATCAAAGGCATATATCAGTGGATGTAGACCTGGTATATATGTGCTTGCTCTCTTAAATTGTTTTGTACCATCATATTCATTCCCACCCAGATCTAACTTCAGCTGAACATTTCTAGTAAAAGTTTTCAGATCAATAATAATATCTGTGATGTCACTATATGTTGTAGGTATAAAGCCTAGTCCTTTATTAAGGACCGAAGTCTCATATTGATCTAATGATTTATCAGAGATATTCCATATCAAATTGTCTCTCCTTGGTTCCACATTCTTTTTATAGTTCTCCCATTCATCTTCTCGGGGGACATTTTGCGTTTTTGTCTCCCTCGACTTGTTGAACGCCCTCTTTTCATGTTCCTCTCGAAAGTGGCTATCGGTAAAGGGAAATAACAAGAATTCCCATCCTGCCCTTTCATAATTGGGTTATTGGCTTTACGGCGCACATCCGGAGTTTGTAATCTGTCTTTAGGAGAGGGTTCTACTTCTAGTAAATCATCAGTATTTATCACAGAACAGTTAGATACAATAGGCTGACCTCTAGGCACAGCCTGTTCAGACACAGTCTTGTTGTTACTGGCTGCTACTGAAACAGTGGATTCTCTATCAGGTTTACGCAAATTACTCAAGTTAGTTTTCAAACCTGTGTTGGATGTATTTTCATGTGGTATCTGATCAGTGTTGGAAGTGACAGTTCTATCAACTGGATTAGGATTAACATTCCCCCTAGGCCAAGTGAAGACATGGCCTGACTGGAAGTCTTTAATGTCTCTGTCTAACTTACTTCTCTTTTGTATAAGCAGTCTTCTTTCAAACACTGAAATACTATCCATTAATGGCTCCAGCAAGGTGTCTACATTGCTCTTGTTAAATTGTGCAAACAAACTCTTCTGTTGCTGATTAATGGAATCCCTTAAACTATCCTCTTCAGGTTTAAAGAATTCATTTAGTAAAGTCATATATTTGGCACTCACCTCTAGATTTAACTGCTGCCATTTGGCCAAGAGTTCTGGGTATTGAGTCCCATAAGTTGGCATTTTCAACACTCTGAGTCCTCTGGGTACAATCTTTTTCTGGAGGCAGGCCTCAAAATGCTGCCTCTGTAGTTGCATACGCTTCAATTTCATAAAATCAAACTCCAGCCGTTCAATAGCCCTCTTCAGGTCACCATTCTCCATCTCATGAATCGATATTGGTGTATCATCATCGCATCCTTGGTACATTAATAGAACATTATTCTGTCCACTTATTAGAGTCCTAAATCTGTCCACAGGACAACGATTTACATGCTCTGAGATTGCTTCATTCATGCTGTTTATACGAAAATCATTTCTGTTATTTTCATCAGTTGAGTTAAGCTCTGGTCTATAATTAAGTTCTACTGTCACCTTATTCCCTTCTGCCATGTCCTTCCGGGGTGCAGATATAACAATGAGTATAAAAACAATGAGAACAAAAGTAACTGCTCCCCTGTAGGCAAATGCTAAGCTGGAACAAACGCCAAACAGAAAATGTAGAAATAAAACTCCAGCAATAGCAACCATGCGACAGTTCCACTAATAATAATTCATTAAATCTTGAGCAAGATGAAAAATATTCAAACCAACATCCAAACCATGAAGAAATGAGTTTGCCTTCATAAAGAGATCCACTGTTTCAGGTAAAGAACTTCTTTTAATGGGTAGTGCACTCTCAGTCAAAGGTAAGCGCTTTCACATTAGCTTCATCAGACCATGAAGGACTGAGTAGTAACAGATATTTAAAAACAAATACACCAATCAGATGCACACTGGTAGATGATACAATTTTAATTGCAAAGCAAGTTGTGATACCCAACATGTGGTCTATCTGGCTCAATGCCTACAATGC